>NC_091671.1:3833000-4137000 GCF_042453785.1 Malus domestica | reverse complement strand
CAGCAACTGCAAACTTACCTAAAACCTGGAGGGGCGCAAAACAGAAAACGTGAGTGGGCAAAAACAAATGTTTTACAAAAGCATTTCATTTATCAACATATCTAACCCCTCGCTGTAAAACATGTATAATTTATCCCAGAATCAGAATATAAGCATATACATAATCATATATGAAATATATCAACTCAATTCATACTTCACATAATCATATTCATATGTATGCCATGCCAAGATATAACATAGTAAGTAATTCAGGTAAGAATAATTTCATAGAAATATAACATGCTAGCCGGAACCCCTGTGGTAGTCTATACGGCTGAATTCATAGCTCAAAAGTTACTCTAGCCGGAGTCACTACAATAACCTATACGGCAACATACTGCACAAGAGTCAGAACCAAATAAAAAGGTATGTACAACAATAATGGGTGTAATATAATCATGCTCAATACTACTCTCACATAATAGCTGGGCGATAAATCGCTAGTCACCTACGAGTCGAAACCATAAATAAGGTATGTACGACAAGACTGTGCACCTAAATTGGATCAAATATGAGCATATGGTGTGGGAGGTGACATAATAAACAAGCATGTGCCATATCTCTGGCTAAATCACAATCACCCTAGGTGCAGTTATGTGAGCTCAACATTATTCAATCACATATCGCACCATTGATAATTCATATAACCAAACATAACTCACCTGAGCTTACCTAAGCGTCAATAGCACCACAATTATATATATAATGCATCATATATCAATTCATATATGAATTATAAACTTATATGCATGGCATTTATGGCATACTATCATTTAAACACATATTTCTGGGAAAATATAAAGTATATAATATTTACTGAAAACCAAAAGCCCATTCACTGGTAAGTCGAAGGGTCGTAGCCACCGAGTCGCCCTTGGATACGCGCGTCCTCAGGATAAGTATCACCTATATGCGAATTAACTATAAAAACGTTATTTTAGAGCACATAGACAAAACTAGCTAATAACTTCTCATACATAGCTCAAATTGGGTATATGAATATACCACAATGACATACACAACCTCAGGATCATCCCCAAATTTTTTGATTAATTTTTCATCCACCCACGCGCCAGCAAGTGCACCGCAAGACTCGCGACCACGTGCAGGGAATCCTGACGGATTCTCTAACTACCGTTAGGAATATTCCGGATATTCCGTTAAAACCCAACGGTAACCGTTAACCCTAACTGACAACGTTAGCATATTCCATCAAAACTGACGGAATATTCTCCCTTATTCTCCGGTGAGTCGCCGGTGACCGGAGACTTCGCCGGTGACCGGCGACTTCGCCGGTTTCTGGGTAAAACTTTAAAACCACTATTCTTCTTTGTTTCTTCACCATTTTTCATGAAATTGGTACCAAAATGAAGCTAATAACATGTAGAATCACGTTATACAAGTTTCAAGGCTTAAAATCTACTAGGTTTTCCCCGAGAAAGCTCGATAGTTCGGCTTACCTAGATATACGTCGATCTCAGCCTTCCGACGTCCAAATCCTTCCAACGAAGTACTCCGAGACTCGTGAGGACCTCCTTAAGCTTCCTATAAACTTCAAATTCTCTGAAACACAAGGTTTTCCGTGTGCATGAATAGTGCACAAAATTGGGGTTAGGGTTTATCGGGTTTTTCACGGTTTCAAGTCCTAAGAATAGTATAGATGTACTCAGGGGCTTGCAAGGAACAAGAATCTCACCTTTAGAACATCGATCCGTGCTTGAGTGTGAGCTTTGTTGCTTGTCCGTACGTAAGGGAAAGAGAGAGAGTCCGAGAGAGATGAGAGAGTACGGGAGAGAAGAGAGAAAAGAGGTGGGTGTGTGTGCGTGGTTTAAAAGTCACCAATCAAACTAAAAGAAACACTTAGTTCTAATTGGGTCCAATAATAGAGGAATAATGCAAGTTTGAACCCATTTAACATGCATAACACACACCACAATACTCACGTCTAAGGGTAATTCCGTCATTCCATGTCATCGAGAATAATCTTTCGCGACGGGCTGTGACAGGAGGCAAAATGAAACACATATCAAGTTTTAAAGAGTCAAGTGACAACATTTGAATTTCAAAAAAAATTAAGTGAGACTTGAATTGAGTTTTGGCTATAGAAAAAAAGAATGAATTAGGAAACTGTTCCAAAAATCTCATTCTACACTCCTCATAAGTGTAATTTTCTTTCTAATTATAGAAAGTTTGGAGTGCAAAATAAGATTTTTGGAGTGCGAATAATAAATCCCATGAATTATATAGAACATGTTTATCGTCATTGTGCCGTTCTATTATAATAATAATGACACATGTAAGTTTTTCAATACCTAACATTGTATTATTTAATTGAGATGCCAAATAAAGATAAACTCATTTCATATAAGTTACTGAGTAATACTAGGGAGACTAAATTTGTAGACAAAATTTACAAACTAAATGATGTGTCACTAATAAGAATGAACATATTTATCAACGTTTAAGTAATAATCCAATAATCAACTTTTATGTCATTTAATTTATAAATTTTGCCTACAAATTTAATCTTCCTAGCATTACTATAAGTTACTCTCAGACGAGGAGTGTTGTATATGTGGTCAAATGTGGGGATCCTAATGATCCACATATCTTAGTCATTCATTGTGTATCGTGTAGTCATAAATCATTTGACTTTTATTATTTAAAATTAAACACAAATAGTATCTGACGAAAACTGACCATACGATGTATGATGAATGGTTAGGATGTGGGGATTCCTAAAGCCATCTCCAATCGAAGGAGGGCCAGATGACTCGTTTTAGCCATCTGACCCTCCAAGAAATTAATATTTTAATGAACGGTGTAGGACCATATTTCTTACCATCTCCAACTGGAGGGCCAGATGGCTCGTTTTTGCCCTTTGGCTCTCCAAGAAATTAATATTTAAATGAACAGTGCATGATCATATTTCTTACCATCTACAACCGAGGGGCCAGAGGGTCATAGGCCAAATATAGCCTTGTGAAGAAAAAAACAACCTCCAACCAAGAGCCAAATGACTATAGTATGGAATGTGAAGAATTGAAATAAAATAGTATGAAATGGTGAAAAATATATGAAAAATGATGTATGAAAAAAATTAGAAATTAAAAAAATAAAAGTGGTCTGGGCAAAAAAAAAAAAGGTGGGCTAGGACTAAAAAAAAAAATCCTAAACCCTAAACCCTAAAATAGGCTGGGAAATGGAAAAGAACAAAAAAAAAAAGGGGGGGCTGGCCCGATAGGCTAGTTTTGGCCCGATGGGGCCCACAAGTATTTTGGCCTAATTCTCGGTTGAAGACGATTTTCAAACTATTTTTTACCTTTTGATTATCTGAACTCTTCGGTTTGAGATAATCTAAAATCCTCACAAAATGAATTAAGAGATGATCATTTTCCGTCAAATGCAATATCAGTCATCATGGTATTCTAGTTTGGACCCTACATGCGGGGAGTAGGGTGAGGGGTAGGTAAGTCATTTCGGTAATCAGAATGACTCAACGAGTATGAGACCCTGACTTTCTCCGCCAGACTCATCTGTGACCTCAAACCCTATATATAGCGTACTTCTGCCCTACAAATACTGAGAGAAGATTAAGACCTAGATACTAGTGCAACACACAGTAGTAACAGTAGAGTGAGAGAGAGAGACAGAGAGAAGCAAGCAAAACTATGGTCAAAGAAACCCCACCACCTATTTCTTCTCCACACAGTAGTGGAGAGGGTGAGCTGTATATATCAGTGGTATAGTCATCTCTTTGAGTCTCTGGTTATATATGTGGAGATGCAGAGAGAGCCCCTTATATTCTAGTGTATCCATGTTGAATGAGTGAATATTAGATAGTAAATGGTCATAAGTATCAATAGGTCTCCTGGAAAAGAAAAGGAAATACCATTTTTTATATTTTATTTCTCTACTTTATTGATTCTCTTAGTTTATAGTAACACACAAACATCAGTGCTTTTGCCAGATTTGTGTTGAGAGGTCAGGTAGATAGAGAGATCTCCAATATATCGCTTTCCCTTCTCTGATTCTCATGAAAGACAGCGACACTTCATCTCCCCCTCCCCCCCCCCCCCCTTTCTTTCTCCCTCCTTCCTCTCCCTCCTTGATTTTTGCATCACTCTTTTTGATTAATTATCTTTTTTCTTGTCCACAATTTAAAATTTAATTATTCAGTTATTTGATTTTTCATGGGTTTTGTCTATTTTTCTTTGTGGCTGTGTTTCTTCAGTTCTTCTGAATATATCATCATAGACTTATTCACACACAGTGCGGCCGCTGATGGAGGTTGAATTGCAAGGATTTACTTTTTGGTGAAGTTGTAAGGACGTTTCTGTGGAGCTTCTTTTATTAGTAAGTCTGAAAGTCCTTTAGTCTATCATATATATGTTTGCTTCATTTTTGACAAGTTGGTCCTTTATCACGTCCCGTTATATCTATTTGTTCCCACCTAACCTCTAAAAAAAGGTCCTTAATTTTATTTATTTGGCTCAAAAGGTCCTTAATTTTACGATGAGATTCTTTTTCGTAGAAGAAAATTATTACACAATCTTTACTAATTTAATCTTTAATTTTTCTAAATTGTGGTGGTGAAAGCTATTATACCATCTCTGTTTACTATATATATTTTGCTAAGGGTAATTCATAGGCATCTATGGCAATGCACATATGTTTTTGGTGGTTGTGAGTCTCTGGTTCATAATATTTGGACTTCATTTACTTAGGGTTAGGGTTTATGCAAGAAATACTATCTTTGAGATCTATGCTATTTTGGCCAAAAAAGATGAGAAATGAATAAAAAGGATTACATCCCACTTAAATTATCTGGTCCTAATTATGCGTCATGGAATCAGAAGAAATGGAGAGAAAGCAAGTCTTGGACTTACATTACAAGTCATGGAAAGTCAGGAATTAGACACTATTTTCTGATAATTTGTAAAAGTTCTACACCTATATAAGAATATATACAAGAATTAGCCCAAAAAAATACAGATATGTTAATTGGGTTTAAGAGCTCTGTAACATTAAAGTGAAAGGATTTTAAGTAGTTACTAATTAGGTTAGATTTGAACATTTCTGCTTTCAAAACTTCTGTAAGATTTCAGTAATATAAATATTAGTTATGCTTGCAGGATTTCTATAATTAAGTTTTCAGTAAGAATTAATATTATTGCTTTCAGGATTTCTATAACATTTCAGTAATAACTATTAATGGAATATACTTGAACATGAAATTTGAATGCTAATCATCTTCATACACAAATTCCATCCAAGGAAGCCCTAATCAATACTGTGATCACTATTTAACTTGTCATTTGCTTGTTTTCAATTTATTAATTAGACTTCAAAATGATTAAGGGAGATCGTATTAAATTTTCTATGGTTGCATCAGAGCAAAAAATGTACTTGGAATTGCATCCACATCATAATAACATTTTGTTCAATTAGCTAGTCATTAGTGAAAATGTGAAAATTCAATCTTCTTGGTGGTCTTTCTTGTTTCCCCTCTTCTGAATTAGCATATACGTACCAAAATGTTTGTTTCCATTTTTCGATCCCTTTGAATAATAGTTTTTATGGAGCAGTAAATATTATTGGAATCATGTGTATTATGTGATCTTAGAGATAGTTTAAGTGAGCTTTCTTCAGTCCACTCATGGAAGGGCAAAGGGTTTGAATTAGCTGCCGACTCATTCATTCAAACTCAGTAGAAATGGAGTGGATATTTCTACTGTGAATGTGTGAATGATGCGGGAGATAACTTCATTCTTTTCTTCTCTGTGCTTGGACTGAAGGGAGCTCCCTTTTACTGTCTTCTTTGTTGTATATATTGTTTACCTTGCCATTTTTTTGATGATGTATTTAGTGATCAGAACTGTGGTTATCTCCGCACTTTTTTTGTTACACTCCTCAGGTGAAATAAGTTATGCCGATTTCTCTACTGATACTATACTTACAATTCTCTCCGTTAATTTCCATAATTTTCTACATCAAAATTTATGTTTATGCATTTTGAACGTGCTCAAGTTAAACTTAATTGGTCAAGGGTGCTATGTCTATTACAATGGATGCTGTGAAATTGTGTCACACCGTTGAAATTTGGTAACAAATTTGTGTACGTTTTTTGTTGTATACCTATATTTTGGCTGCGGCTAGTAAGAAATAAGAGCAAGGGGCTGATCAACTCGTGAAATTAGTGACATGGAACTTTAAGGGAGAGTGAACAACCTCCTCCCCCTTCAAAACATTTCCATTGAATTGAACAAAATGATTGTGGGTTGTTGAGGGAAGAAAGAACTTTCCTGTCCCGACTATATTTTGCCTCTCTTTCTTACTCATCACTTGACTAGAGATTGTTATTTTTAGTAAAAAAATAAGGAGAAGTTGCTAGAGCGAGGTGATGTATATCCCGCTGCATTGAAGTTTCTCTCCCGGAGGTAGAGGTAAAGAGTCAAAAGACATACTACTAGAGAGGGTATGTAGGTATATATATCCCCGCTAAATCTGTAAGTTTTCTCTCCTACGGGAGGTACTTAGAGATTGTTATTTCTAGTAAAACCTAGAGAGCTAGAAACATGTTACTGTACAGAACGTACAAGTCCAGCAGTGTCTACTTTAGCAAGTGAACCTGAACCCTCGCCAGGAGAGAGGGCTTTCCATTTGATGCTTACAATTTACATGTCCATGTTTATGTTGGGGAAATATGGAGGCTGTGGTTGGTTGTCTTTTTTGTTTTGGCAATGTTTGGCAACGCATAATAATTAGGAAGTAGGGTTTTATGGCATGCGTTTTGGCATCTTAAATCCCGCCTCATGTCTACGTCTGGTGGGGCTAAAACGCAGTCTCTCAGTCTCTCAGAATTGCAGAGGTTGGAACTTGGAGCTATATGCTACTGCTGCACTTCATGCTTCATCGGCATTCGTGAGGTCTATATTTTATTGTATATACATATACCCTACAATCTCTTTTTAGTCTTTAATTATCAGCAGAAAGTTTGTTTCTTGAACATTATCTTGCACAAATTTGATTTCCCTTGGGCAAAAATCAAGAGGGGAAAAATTCATGGCTTTCTCTAGGTCATTTTCATTCATCCCAAATTGATAAATTACAATTTGGAATGTAAAAGTCTGTTTTTTATTTTTTGTGTGATTTTAAAGAGTTATTTACGGGCACATGTTAAGTTGTGAGTTATTTAGATGCATGTGTCAAAGTTGTGAGTGTCAGAATACAATGGATTCTTATAAGTAACGAGTCAAGTAGTCTTATGAAGTTTAGTTGTGAGTAGGGTTATTCTTGTTTGTTTGTAGCTGAAAACCCTTTTTAAGGTGGTGCGTGTATATCATTCGTACTTGTGTATGAAGATCTGAAATGAATTAAAATAACCAGTTCATTGGTTGTCGATAATGGAAGTACACAAAAAAAGAAATTGAAAGTACAAGTGAAGTAGATTTTTAATTGTATTCATGGGGTAATGAGCATATGTTACAGTAAAATTAATATTCTTTCCATATGGGGGTGTGTTTCCACATTGTCAGTTGCCCTATTTTATTATGTTGTTGATGTCATTCTAATAAATATGTACTTAAAAGATTAAAATTTTAAATTAAATTTGTAAATTAAATGATCTGGTAATTGATGTTTGGATTATTATTTAAATGTTGATTAACGTATATATTTTTTATTAGTCACGTATCATTTGGTTTAAAATTTTAATCATTCTTACCATAGCCGTTGCGTAATGCCTAGTGCATGAAGTCATCTACTAGACGGCAACAGATATTTATGCTTTCTCGAGACTTCGTTCTCGGAAGCCTGAGTGCCTAGTTCGACCAATTTCATTACCAATATGGGCAAGGAAAGACATTACTTGCATACACAAGGCATCTATATCTCAATCCGATGAGAACGCTCTCATATGACTCGTGTACACTCAACAACTGATCGATCTCCACGGCTAGGTTTGAAAGAAGTGAGGTTGGATGTGAGTGAACCCCTGTATTCATATATAATGAGAGTGGGAATTGTTGCCTCATCCCACTTCTTGTGTTTGCTTCCTCAATTTACTCGAATTGAAACGATGCATGAACAATTGTTGGACTGCAAAAGCTTTAACTGTTAGAAAATCAACCAACAATGCAATAGTGCATGAAGTGAATTACTAGACAACTTGGAAACTTAAATGCCTAGTTCTACCTTTTTTGTTACCAAGATAGGCAAGGAAAGAATAGGCCACCTTACCAAATTAAAAAGAAAAAGGAAAATAGTTTACACTCCTCAATGCTAAGAGAAATTGCTCTTGTACGCTTGCAGCTTCTATATGATTATGGAGATCGGTTGAATGAGTTTTCTCTGGGTAAGACTATCTCTGCGAGAACTGAAACAATGCATCAACTGGACTTCTGCAGCTTAAACTGTTAGGGCGTGAGTTAACAATGTATCCGAATAGAATCCAATTAGAAACCTTCATGCATTGTGCTTTCACCTTACCAGACCTACTTATCAAACCTCTCCACAAAAGATGGACTAAGAACCAAAAAAATCTCCTCAAACCCTAGGGGTCATAAAATAGTCAGTGTTCACAACTTTTTAAACTACTTTCAGCCTATCATAGTATTGAGTCATTGACATGTGAGGTGGTCCTCTCTTGTAAACCCTAGTCAGTGAAAACGATACGTACAGTAATGGTCCCCTCCTCCCTGAGAGCTAAAGACTAAAATAGTAAGAGGTGGTTATGACCCTGCCAACATCGTATCATATGTTGACATGTTGATAAGTTAATCATAAATTTGAATAACTTAACATATCTGCATGTGTTGTTTAATGATTAATTTTCACTTGTTTATTTGTTATTGGATGGTGAAGTATCTGTTTAGAATGGTACACACGAGCCTAATTAAAATATATATACTATAAAGGATTGAAGGAAGGAGCCAGCCCATCAAGTGAAGTGGCTTTCACTAGGAATGAGTGCTTTTTGTCTGCTTTTCACTTGCCCTCTTTGACAACTTACGAGTCTTTTGATGCCGCATTGTGAGGATTCATTCACTGTTAGAGATTTCGACATTCATCTTTTAGCCTCTTGCACTTTCACTTCTAAGTGAAGGAAAAATTCAATTTGGAGTTCAGACGTTTAAAAGAAATTTGAAGTCCTACCAGATCTAGCTTATTCAAGTTGGTTAGATTAGCGTTCTTTTTTTTGCCTGCAAATTCGAATCCCTTTTCTCTTTTCTGCCTGCAAATTCGAATCCCTTTTCTGATAGTTTAAATTAGATTAAAATATCGCAATAATTAATAAAAAATTTGAAGCCTAAAGGGAAGTCTGATATGCTACCAAACAGTTAATAAGGGATGGACACTGATGAACACAAATGAAGACATTACACATTAGAACATAAAACATAGTCTGAGTTGCCTACCAAAGCAGTTTAGGGACGACATAGATGAACAACTCAAAGGAGACATTACACATTAGAACATAAAACATAAAACATAAAACCGTCATTGAACTTAGGACAAGGTAAAAGACATTCAAAAGATTAATACAAAACAAGTCCATTTGATCAACATGCATGGGATGAAAGTTCAAAGGAGCCCCTCCCTTAGCTCAACTCACAGCTGAAGAGCCAAGTTAGGCTGCTGAGAGTCCACCTGCCAGGGCAGAAAAGATTCAGGAGTAGGCTCCTTTTGGTACCATGGAGTTGTAGCTCTTTCATGGCCACCAAATGCATTGTACAAGGGAGGAGGCTTCATCATTCCCCGAGCCGCCAGCGACACCTCCCCTTGTTCTCTCCTCATATACATGCCATCCTTTGCCAATGCACTATGATCCTCACCAAGCTTCAGTTTCATGCTCGGAAAGCTACTCATTTCTTGCACACCTTGCGCCGCATTGGGACAGTTAAATTGAGGCTTGTGCTGACCTGCCTGTGCAGAGTTAGCTATATAGTTGTTCATTTGAGGAAGCTGACCTGCACGAAAAGAGTTAGCTGCATAGTTTCTATTGAGTTGCGTGTCGGAACCATTGAAGGAAGTTGTTGCCTGGGTCAAACTCGACAGCTCAGGAGCAGGTGAAGGCCTCAGATAGGTGTTAGTTTTCGACGTGATCTCTTGCAGCCTCGACTGATTTGATGCAGTCCTAGACATCGGAGCTTGCGGAAGCTGCTGCAGCAGGTTTCCTACATTGTTACGTTCTGCTAGCATATCCACAGTCCTAAACTTTATGCTGTTTGTCCCAGGACCACCCAAATCTCTAACAACGCAAATGTGCGACCCCAACTGAACGTTTCCGTTCTGATATTGATGAGGCCTGCCTTCAATGTTGCTCCCGTGAAGTCTTATGCCATTGGGAAGACTGGTGAAGTCCATGGTTTTGTTTATGTCAATAGCCATCCGTTTCGGGAAAGTTCTGTCATAAGTATCTTGTTCCTCGGGTGCCTTCCCTTTCGGGTCAATGACATTACCCTCCATGCCTAATCTGGATGTGTCGGCTGCATTCATCTTTCCCTTGTAAGCACCCTCATTGATGCATACACTGGCTCTAACCGGGGCATATCCTTGTGCAGAAGCATCGCCATGGAAACAAGAAGCATTCACATCCCTTGGCAAGTTATCCAGGGAATTATGTTGCATCTGAGCCATTTGAGAACCATTAACACCAATAGGATGACCAAGTGCTGGTGATGCAGATAGGGTGACAGCCGGATTATTTTGGTTCTGAATTGGAGGGGTTGCCAGGGGCTGGCAATTCTGAGCTGCAAGTAGACTTTCTAATTTCTTCTTAGCAACCATTTGAGCTGTTGGCCCCAAATTTTTAATGAACCGCATGAGACTTTCTTTGTATCCGAAACCAGCTTCAATCTACATTGTCAAGAAGAAGCAACGAAGTTATATATTTAATTATTTATACTTATACAACAAGTTTGCCGAAACCAGTAAATAATCTCAAAGTTAACATTTTTCAAACACTTCCATAAAGTTCTATGAGCACCATATGAAACAGGCAGGGTATCACAATCTCCGGTCATGGAACAAATTGCATGCCAAGTAAGTCCTTTTCTCTTTTCATATGAAAACATATCGGTGCAGACGTTACGAAAAATCTTGTGTATAAAAAACTAACATGCTGTGCTTCCTTATGGAGGTGAGGTTATATCATAGTAACTTACATGGGCAAGTGATTTGCTGGGGGCGTTGTAGACAGCTGAGATTAAAGATTCATTCTCATTGGTAGGCGTACAATAACTATAACGGCTCTGCACTTCGGCTAAATTTGAGCCCCTACCATCTCTCAGTCCTGTTCAAAGCAAGGGCAAGGCAAACCAGGTTAGCTTCCTTTTCCATCCATAAAAATGCATGAAGGTAGAAAAATTCTTCGAATTCCGCCTGTTTTAGTTATCTTCTAATCAACAGTCTCTAAGTCATTGCAAGAAGTACCAGGATTTGGATCTGCTTGTTTTTCTCTTCTGAGAGATGAGCCACACAAGCGCCGTGGTTTGCCAGTTGATTCAAAAAACTTTGGCCTCCCAGTTGGTTCAAGAAACTTTGAGTGTATATCTCCACCATTCCCATCGGGGCACAGTATTTCATGGAAGTAATATTTTAACAGAAAACGCCGTCGATCATATCTCAGAGTTCTGAAAAGTTCGTTGGCAAGATCTTTTATACCTTGAGCCTGGTAAGAAAACTAAGCTTTTCATGGCAGTTTATATTATAAAAACAAAATCCATGAAAAGGAAGAAGTAAATAAATTAGCCTACCTCTTGGTAATATATGGTGGCTTTTCCGTTGAAGCGAATTGCATTTTTGGGTATCAGCAGCACATCACGCTGTTAATTCAAAGAAAAAAAGTTCATAATTTCGCCAATTACACATGCCACTCGGTGCAATTCAAAACATAAAATGATGCGGTAATTTTCCCGGTTTCTGATGGACACCGGATACGAAGGATAGTTGAAGATTGCAAGAAAGAAGAAGAAAGAATAGGGAAAGGAGGAAGAACGTTTGTTTTGGCGCAAACCTTGAATTGTTGCAGGGTTGCATACACTTCTGCATGAAGTTTATCTCTAAGGGTGCCAAAATCCATTGGCTTTTTTATGGTTGTGTAATAGGTTGTTACCTTGGAAACCAAGAAACATATCACTGTTGTCTGATTTGAAAGATGAAACAAATGTGAGAAAAATTTGGCAACGTGTATATAGCTAACCTTTTTAGGGTCAACAGGCTGAGCAAATACATCAAGTGTGTCCCTCCTATGTAAAGCAGAAAGATTAGGTTAAAAAACCATACCGTACTTGAACAATCCTCGTCCTTGAGTGATTTTCCAACTAGTAATTCAAGCATTCCAGAAGAAAGAAAACAATGTGCATGCGCACAAACCTTTGTAATGTATTAAGGATGTACTCGCATACTTGTTTCACCGCCACTGGCGTAGATAACAGCTGATCTGCAACATGAACAATAACTACGTTACTGCATTCGGAAATCTTGAACTAAACAAAATCTATGTTAGAAATAAGAGTCTTACTGATCTTGCTCGCATCGAGATCATGTATTCGGTCTTCAAAAACTTGCATGCATCGGCAAATGAGAAGGGAAGGATTGCTGAGTCGCAACTTGTGGAAAGGACCCTGCAGCTGAAATAAGTATCCAAGATAAACTAGAGTTCCAATTTATGCATGCACATATATAAGTCAGTTCTTCACTTAAGCGAACATTGTATCGTTAAGGTGTCGATATCATTGTCAATAAGTCCCGATGTGTTATTGATACACTACAGAGAATTTGTGTCAATACATAATGTAAGAGTAAGGCAGGGACAGAACGACCTGTTGAGAGGATAGAACTACATCTTCAAGTTTTTTGCGCTTTCGGCCCCTCTTGGAACCAGAAGCTGCTGCTTTTGCTGCAATAGGTGTCTTATCATTCTCGCTACCGACATTAGTTTTGGATTTGGGGATTTCTTTGTTCTTCTTAGCCTCCTTCAATGCCGAAATTCGGACACTCTTCCTTTTCCCTTCAACTAGTTCACTTCCCTCCCATATTTCCATCCCTGGATTGTGCCATATACATTTTAATTTCAACCCATGTTTGTAATATAGAAAATGCGCACAAAAAAGCCGGTTACAAACTTTTAGTCAAAACTAGAGCCAGAGGCATACTAAACCTATAATAATGTCGAACATAAAACACGATTTAGTGTTCTCGAGTTTCATTTTTTACTAAAGTTTGTAATCAGTTCCTGTATATAATTCGCTTCTAATTTTATGTACTATTTAGATATCAGCTTTTATAAGAAATTCAAGAACTTGAAAACATTTTTTTTTATACAAACGTTAGCGTTAGTAGGTTAAATTATTAATTGTTAAAAGGTGAAGAAAACAACAAATGAATAGTTTGGTAATTCGGTAAATGCAAAATACCAATTCATTTGTAACGGATGCACCCACGTCAGCATCATCACCAAAGCATTTTACAGCTCGTCACTGATGATGTCACTTTCCTTGCTAGTTTTACCACAAAGAGAATGTTTTGGCAAGGTGAAAATATTTCTACTTTTTTCATACAACAATGGCTTGAAACAAATTTCCTTCTCATGAAAATTAGAACTAGAACTTTTTACCACGATGATTTATTGACAAAAAACGTTTTTGTCCGTGTTTGACATACATCTAGATTATAAAAGCGCATTACAAGTACTTTCCATATTTTAATTAATTTTCAACGTACTTCTAGCAAAAACACTTGGATATAAAAGTGATTTTTGAAGAAGCACTGCCTAAACAAAGAGAGAAGGTTTGCAAGTTTAAAATATTTCTTTCTTCTTTTTTTCCCTGTCAAACAATAACGGCTTGAAACATATTTCCTTATGATAAAATGAAACTTTTACCCCGATAATTTATTAAATAACCACAACTCCTGTTTTCTAGAGGTATCCGTCTAGAAGTGCTTTCAAAAAGGCTAAAAACGCCTTGAAATAGCAAAAAAAAAAACCCGTCTCTGGCAACTTTTGACAGAAAAAGTGAAAAGTGTTTCTAGTTTATAAAAGCACTTTCAAAAGAACATTTAAGACTTTAATTCAAATTTGAACGTGCATCTAGCAAAAACGCTTGTTCGCATAAGTGCTTCCTGAAGAAGCATTCCCGCTGGCTTTTCCCACATCCTATTTTGATTTCCTCAATTCTATACTCAATTTCAAACTCCCACATTGAGGATCCAGTGTTAAAATGTACATGCAAAAGGAGAGGAGAATAAGAAAGAATGCTACATAGGCCAAATGGTAGTCTTCCTCCCCTCTTTTTCCTTTTGCAGCACAAGTAAATTTTTGTATTTTCAAAATTTGAAGCAAGGATGGTTATAAAGGATACAGGCAAATGAAAAATTACTGTAAACCAAATAAGAAAAATAACACGGGACGGGACAACCCCTCCAACCGGACCTTAGAAGCTCGAAACAAAGATGTTACAAAAAAACCCTGTAAAAATGCAGCTATGTACAGATTCTACATGGAAGGAAAGGTCGATCTGAGCAAAGACAAGAGAACAAACCTTATGACAGAGCCAATGCAGCAGTTGAGGTAAAAGCAAATGGGAAAGTGCAGGTAAAATTACCAAATGAACAGTCACAACCCTAGAACTCTTTCAAAACTGGCAAAATTCTCATCACATAACATGCATTTAAGTCACTCTCAGACTCAAGTGATCAAGGACTTCTCCAGAGATAAGTTTATACACCAGGCACTTTTGTCCGTGCTCAGGGTAGGTGGCCAAGTAAGCGTTACATGCAACGATTATTTTGACAACTGTGCGATGAACAAACTCGACTTCTAAAAGTGCCAGTAACTTCCTAATCTGTTCAACATGCAATTTTTACGCCAGATTTGGCATAACGCTTATACATTACACAATCTTGCTATCTATACGACAAAAGAATAACGTATGCAAAATTACCTTTCACTCCACAAACACTAAAGATCCATAAATTCACACAATGCTAGGCGCAATTTGCGCGAAAAAGAAGATGCATGTGTAAACACAAATTGGCAAAATTTTACACTGATTTACATCTTGTGCATGGCCGGATAGAACTAAAAGCACAAAGCCAACAAAATTCTACAATCCTTCCTAAAATGATGTATAAAAGTGAACTGAATTCAATCCTAAGCAGCAAGGCTATAGTTAAGAAGCTACTTCAGGTATCAGTTAGATAATTTACACAAAATTTCTTCCGATGTTCATAGGCTTCCCCGGTAACACAGTGCATGCTTCTCAAAGTTAAACTGGCTTCTGTACAATTTATCAGACGGAACCAAGCAGTACTACTTACCTTATCATAGAAGCATGTGCTTGAAACTTGGTCAAGTGAAGATCATAGAAGAATTGTATGGAGAAATCCACATGCCATTTATCAATCTTTCAAGCGCAAGTGAGAGCATTGCTTAAACCCAAGTGCATCCTCATGTATAGTAATTCAATATATGTATAAGTTGATTATCCAAGGCGGCTAATAAAGTACAGCAAGACTGACAGAAAAACAGCTTCTTAAGCCACTCTTTCTTATTTTGGGAGGGATAGGGGTGGAGGAATAGGAACAAGGTCATGCCCCCAATTTAACGGTGGAATCAAGCGCATCAATTGTGTTATTTTGCTGTCCCCAGAGCTGTGCATATCTTCCTGCCTTAGACAAGAGAACATCATGGGGTCCCTGCTCTACTACTTTCCCGTTTTCCAGAACTATTATCTGAGATTTGATTCGAAAAGAGAGGAATATGAAAAGTTAAAGGAATTGTAGGACAGAGGGTAGTCCAACAAAGGTTTTGATAACAAAACATTTATGCCTCGTTTGGTGTCTGGGATTGGGCAACTCACTAGATTCAATGCATGTTGAATGAAGTGGAAAGCATGAGATAGATTAATTGTGAAGAAAACTTATCACTCCTAATCCATCTTCTACCTACACTTGGACAAACTATTCAACTGAACGTCTACTTTTTCCTTCAAGATTCATTGAACTAGCGAGTTATCCAATGCAAGCCAAGTGTTGCCATCAAACAAGGCCTTAATAGCTAAGGAGTTCAATAGTTTAAAAGGTATGACAAAACTGCAACTCATACACTCCTTCATGTCCACGAACCCAACTTAAGAATTACAAAGTCTTAGATGTTAAGGTGAAAAGGATTTAAAAATGCAGGAGAATCCACACACAGGTGGAAGAATGCTTACCTCATCGCACTGCATTGCAGTGGTTAGCCTATGGGCAATGAAAATTGATGTTCGATTAGTTGCCAAGGACTTCAATGCAGTTAATATTTCTGCTTCTGTGGTGCTATCTAGTGCACTTGTAGCTTCATCACATAAACTGTGGATATCAAATAAAAAGAACATCATAAAATAATCACTTTCTCCTTGAAGGAGATTAGAGCTTGAATAAAAAGAAAAAAATTATGGAAAAAGAAGAGAATGGTTACAGAATTGGAGGTGCTTTCAAGAATGCACGAGCCAGTGCCACACGCTGTTTCTCACCACCACTTAACTGCACAGAATTATTATCAATTTTTTCAGAATTCAATAGTTCCACGAAGGATTAACAAACAGTCAACATTAAAAAGATTACATTAAACTCATGTAGTACCCTAACCCAACCTAGCCCTCAGAGGGGGATGTTTATTCCATGACTACAGCAAACAAATTAATCGGTAGACAGTATCAGTATTCTCACCTTAAGCCCTCGTTCCCCTACAACAGTAGAATACCTGTCAGGGAACTTCATGATAGTGTCATGTATTGCTGCGCGTCGAGCGGCATCATACACCTAATAAAAAATAATTATTTAGGCCAAGAAAATAGCACAGTAGATTAAACAATGCACAATAAGCTTTTCAAAGAATAAAATTAAAAGAGATACTCATCATCTTATACCTCTTCTTTTGTTGCTGAAAGATTACCATAATGAATGTTGTGAAATATCGTATCATTGAAAAGTACCTGCCAATGAACCACAAGATATTTCCTTATTAGGCTGTTACTACTTAAGACCAGCAAGATCTTGCACAGCCACCTCAGAGTTTGCTGTAGTACCAACTAAAACCAGAAACAAAACAAAATTGAAGTTGCTTATTTGGACTTACCGTATCTTGGGGTACAACACCAATAGACTTCCGTACACTCTCAAGTGTCACATCCCGAATATCTTGACCATCTATCTTTATCTGTCAATGACAAACTTTTTATGAGAATGGGAAGACTGTCCATTTGACGTGTTGGGTTTTTGGCTCAAAATTAGGATGATGCAATAAATTAGGTTTGTGTTACCTATTTGGTTTTGGTGTCCTATTTGGGTTTGGTTTTGACTTCTTAGTTAGTTTTCTTGGTGGAGAGATTTTGTTAATTACCTATTTGATTAGGATTTGGATTTATTTCCTATTAGGATTCCTATTGTAACCTAAGTCCTATGCACTATAAATAGGACCTTAGGGTTAGTGTATTTTGTGTGGCTCATTCGTGTGACAATTTGGTGAGAGTCAATTTGTGAGTTAGAGAGCAATTTGGGAGAATCTTCTCCATTAGTTTTGGGTTCTCTACTCGTTTGGTTTAGGGTTTGTAATTTGTAGGATTTGGGTTGTGAGAGTTTAAACACTCTTTTGTAATCTCCATTTGTTTAGTGAAATTCATCGCCGTGCTTCGCTTGTGGAGTAGGCTTTACGCCAAACCACGTAAATCTCTTGTATTAGTTTGAGACTGTTTGTTTTAGCTTTCACCTACGACATTGATATTTGGTACTTTGTTATAATTCACTTCCGTTTGCGCATAAAAGTACAACGACGTGAAATACAATTTATTAAAACCTCTTAATTCAACCCTTGTTTGGTCATCTCTAATTCAAGTCATAATTCAATCCAATGCCTTGTTTAGTTACATAGCTTGTTATTTTTGGGGAATATTTATGTTCTTCCTTTTAATAATTCAATCTTTAATCATCCCTAGGTGGTGATAACCAAGCTGTTTCCTGTTACCTAGCAGATTAAAAATTTAAAACAGCTTAAAATATGTTTTGAGCTGATGAGTACATTGATGGCAAGTTCTTAAAGTACTATTATCATCATAAAACTTTGTCTAAATGACTAGAAATTGCAAACAGCACAAAAACTTTCAGCAACGACAATAAGCAAGGCAAAACCTAACAAGTGACGACCACTCGCGACTTGAACCATCAGGATCAGACTCAAACACTAAGATAACACTGCATGCTTTGTAAATAAAGCCCATATTGTACCAATAGGAAACAATAACAGAAAACAGAATTAGTTCGCTTACCCTTCCAGAATGGGTGTCAAAGAACCTGAAGAGCAATCTGAGAATGGTGGACTTGCCTGCAGGCAAATGCAAATTCAATACATTCATAAATCCATGCATATTGAGAAAATAAACATACGCTGTATTTTTTTTTGAGAAGAAACAATTTTATTAAAGAATAGAAAACAGCACAGAAGTGGATAAGAAGTCCACTAACTGTATAACAAGGAAAAACCCTTAGGATTTGGCTACAACAGCCATTTCTAGACCTAGCTCACTTAACTGCTGCTAACAAATCCCATAGTATTTGAGATAGAGAAACATTATTAAACTCTTTAGTGACCGAGGCCCAAAGAGCTGCCCAATATTTTACTCTCCCCCAAAGTTCTTCTGCCCCCACTCCAGTATAATCTTCAAAAATCCTCTTGTTGCGTTCCAGCCATATATTCCAGAAAATTGCCGATACCAGACAACCCCACAAAACTTTGGATTTTTTCCTTTTTCCAAGTGCCTTAAAGTTTGTGCTTAGTAGCTCGAAACACCCTTTAGGAATGACCCAACTTGCTTTAACCTCCTGTAACAATTTCCACCATAGTTGGATCGAGTAGGAGCAATGAAGAAAGATGTGATTTACACTCTCCTCCTTGGCTTTGCACAAGCTACACCGATGTGGTGATAAGCACATAAGAGGGTTTCTCCTTTGAATTCTGTCGCATGTGTTTAGATTCCCATTGGCCACAAGCCATACAAGTATTTTAACCTTCGGAGGAACTTTTGATTTCCAAATCTGAGGGTAGGGTGGAAAATAGTGCACACTCCCATTGCTGCTCAGTAATGAACGATAAGATTTGCATGAGAACAAACCTGAAGCCTCCAGATTCCACCTTCTGATATCCATCTTTAATGGAGACAATCGAACCTCTTCCAGTTTCTGTAATAATGTGGCCACCTCTACTATCTCCATCTCATTCAAGTTTCTCCTAAAATCAAAGTTCCAACTCAAAGGATTTGATGAAACTTCCACGAAGCTCGAGATGTTTTGATTATGCTTCCTCGATAGTAGGAATAGTCTGGGGAATTGCTCCTTCAGCGGTCCCCCTGTTAACCACCCATCCTCCCAAAACCTCACCCTCTTTCCGTTGCCCACCTCAAACGTGCAGCAACTGAGAAACTGATGAGAACCACTCGAAATGTCTTTCCATGGGCTTCGACTTGAAACCCTCCTTTGAGGAAGTGCATCCCATCCATTAGCTTGTAGCCCATACTTACTTCTTATCACCTTGTGCCACAGAGACTGTGACTCCCTTGGGAGTCTCCACAACCACTTAGCCAATAATGCTTCGTTCTGATTCCTCAAGTTCCCCACCCCTAGACCTCCTTCCTCCTTGTTTTTAGTAACTAACTCCCACTTGGCCAAATGTGTTCTCTTACCCTCCTCCATGCCTTCCCATAGAAACCCCTTCATTAATTTTTCTAGACGTCCTCTTACCCCGCATGGAATTTTGAACAAGGACATATAGTAAATCGGCATGCTTCCCAGGACTGATTGAATTAGAGTTAATTTACCCCCTCTGGATAGGAAAGCCTTCTTCCAACTTTGAAGTCTTCTTTCCATTGTTTCTACCACTGGATCCCAAAACTTTATTGCTCTTGGCCTTCCTCCAAGGGGAAGCCCCAAATACTTTATCGGCCAGCATCCTACCTCGCACCCCCAGGAAACTGCCAACCTATTTAGTTTCTCACTCTCTGAATTTATCCCAGCCAAAAAGCACTTAGCTTTGTTGATTTTCAATCCTGAGACCGAACAGAATAAATTAAGCACTTGGATTAGGTTGTTCCAGACTTCCTCGTCTTCCGTCAAGAAGAAAATGGTGTCGTCGGCAAATTGAAGATGAGATATCTCCACCTTTTCTTGGCCGATACACAAGCCTTTGATGAGATCAGTTTCTTGTGCCTTCTCCATTAACCTGCTCAAAACATCGACTACTAAGGTGAAAAGAAATGGTGACAGTGGATCGCCTTGTCTCAAACCTCTTGAAGCTTGAAATTTTCCCCTTGGCCTTCCATTGATCAAAACGGAGAAATTTGCAGAGCTTAAACATCCTTGCATCCATTTCCTCCATCTATTGCCAAAACCTTTTCTTTGAAGTACTTCCAGAAATCTCCATTCAACATGATCATACGCTTTTTCAAAGTCGATCTTAAGCACCAATCCCTTCTCTTTTTTCAGCCTCACCTCTTCTACCACTTCATTTGCAATGAGGACAGCATCCAAAATTTGTCTATCCTTAACAAACGCCCCCTGATTCGGAGAGACAGTGGTATCCAAAACCTCCTTCAATCTTGAAGCCAGTGTTTTTGCTATAATTTTATACAATCCAGTTACTAAGCTTATGGGCCTATAGTCCGTCACTTTCAAAGAATCTGATTTCTTCGGGATCAGGCAAATAAAAGTCTCGTTCGTCACTGCATTTATTATCCCTTTCTCAAAGAACTCTCCCATGATCTTCATTATATCATTCTTCAAAATATCCCAACAATGTTGAAACATTTGCATAGAGAAGCCATCTGGTCCTGGTGATTTATCCTTTCCACAATCGAAAACTGCTCTTTGAACTTCTATTTCCTCAAAAGGCCTCTCAAGCCAACTTGCCTGAATGGCGCTTATTGGAGCCCAATTTATCCCTTCCAAACCCCAACATGCCTCGTCGTTACTGCTGAATAAGGATCTGAAAAAATTGACAATATGCTCTTCGATCTCTTTTGCATCCTCTATTATTCCCCCTCCAACCGACTCTAACCTCTCAATATAGTTTCTCTTCCTTCTCCCATTTGCAACTCGATGGAAGAATTTTGTATTACCATCCCCTTCCTTTGCCCATTCCACTTTGCTTCTCTGCCTCCATTTCACTTCTTCTTTAAAAGCCAAGTCTCCTACAAGGGTTTGGAGTTCTTCCCTTTTACTTCTAGCTTCAAAATCTAAGCCTTCCAACCCCTCTCTCCTGTCCAACTCCTCTATGTTTGTTTCCACTTCTGTCAATACTTTTTCGATCTCGCCGAAGCTCTCCTTACTCCAGCTTTGCACCTTTTTTTTCATGGCTTTTAACTTGATCATAAATTTATAACCCTCCCACCCCTCCACTTGCTCCGATTGCCACCATTCCTTGAATTTATAACCCTCCCACCCCTCCATACGCTGTATCATGCAATAAAACTAAAAATAAAAGAAATAAATATGCATGGGCATCACTTGCTTATCCTAATAACCGCCGGGCTTACATCAAACAATATGAGCAGAACCATGGTTGAACCATGTCACCAAAGGAAGCACACAAACCATAAACATATAGTATTTCATGTCGAACATTATATTATATCAATGAGGAAAGGAACATTGTATCAAGAGACGGTCTCCTTACCACTTCCGCTGGTTCCAACGATAGCCACACTCTTTCCAGCAGGCACAACAAATGATATCCCATCAAGAATCTTTCTTTCTTTCAGGTAACTGCATAAATGGAAAATAGGAAAATATAGTGCATCAGCAATGGATCATACAAACAATATACTTATAATAATATCACATGCAAATCTGGGACATAAAGATCACGTCTATCATCCAAGAAACCCTTTACATCATCATTCTAAGTTGTTAATGATGTTGAGAAATGCCGGCTCAGAGGGAAGGCAAGCAAAGCCTTCACTCGCACCCAATTAAAGCCTTCTTCTGTGATCCAGTTCTTTTAAACACCCAAAATTATAAAAGAAAAAAAGTCTTCGAACTCTCAGCCTTTATATATTAAAAATCAATGATCATGAAATGCTCCATTAATAATAGATGGATAGAAAGAGAAGCATACACCACCTGAAGTGTACATTGTCAAACTGAATGCTCCCCCCGCGTAACTCCAGAGGCTTTGCATCAGCTTTGTCACCAATTTCAGCCTTTACCTACGGTAGTAACGAAACAAAAGTACAAGTTGAAACAAGAAAAGCGTATTAGAAAGTGAAAAATTGCCAACTCACCAATGTACAGGATAACAAATATTGAAATAACTTGAATGGCAAACAAAATCTATCTCATCCATATAAAAGTTATAAGTACAAAGTACAATCTCACAAGTAAAAAAATAAGAGTGTTATATATATTTCCTTCTTGTTTCTTCATCAACAAGGCTTGAAAATAGAAAGAGCATAGGTTTTGTCCAATATAATTTATAAGATAGATTTTTTATAGTGAAAAAGTGAATAAAAAATAAAGATAAAGAGAAACACTCTATACATCAACTGACAGCCAACTTGCAAGTAAACTGTGAAGTTCCTTCGTTTACCTCCAGTAACTGAAACATAGATTTCATGTCAACCAGACTCTGTATAGTCTCACGATAAACACTACCAAGAAAATTGAGTGGAAGCGAGAGCTGGAACAGAAGTCCATTCACCATGACCTGTGTATTGATTCAACCATAATTTGAATGAGCATTAGAGAATCACTTTGAAATAAATAAAAATTTAAAAACTAAGTCAGTATCTAAAGGAAAATTACCAAATCACCAACTGTCATATTGCCACTCATAATACCATTTGAACACAACGCCATAGCAGTTGACAGAGCCGTGCTAAATATAATATTTTGGCCGAAGTTCAAAAAAGCAAGACTGCGTTGTGTTTTTAAAGCACCATCCTCATACCCTGAAAGATTGAATAACGAAAAGCAACAGAAGAAGCATTAAGAAACCATGAAAATAAGATTTTGGGGTACATAAGTGCTCAATTTAAACTAGGGTAAAAAAAAAACTACTATTATTAGTGAAAGCAAAATATTTCAGGGTGGAACAACATGTCCAATACCGTGGGAAGAAATAACCCACAAAGAACACTCAATAAAGTAAAAAAAGTCGGCTTGGTGGAATGCCACCTGAGATTACCATGCAAACCCATAAATGCATGAAACAGAAGGAAGCATCAAAGTTGGTTCATGAAAGAATTTTCTTGACCAGTAAGCAAGCAGTGCATATGTCATAATGAAAGAATTTTATGACTTTAAGTTTATCAGAAAGACTAACAACAGCTTTTACATTTTGTGTACCATGAACTAGTGGGTTTAATTCATATTAGTTTCCAGACCAATGCTAATTCAGGATTGATAACCATGCAACATACTACAAACTGTGACAATATAAAAAAGAAAAAAACTTACTCTTTAAGTACTCGTCATATTTAGTGGCTTCATAGGTTTCGTTATTGAAATATTTCACAGTCTGTTGAAAGAAAATAGCATCAGATGATGAAATAACAGAAAAATAACTTGAAAAGATAAGGGACTTGAAGGCATCTTGTGCATAAAGTGAGTAGAAGCCATACAAAGTACATCACGTTACCTCATAATTTATAAGTGAATCAATTGCCCTTGTACTAGCATCATTATCAGCCTTATTCATGGCCTTCCTAAACTTAGTCCTCCACTGTAAAGGCAAGAAAATCATTAACGAAAAGTTCATAAACCAAAAGCTATCAGCATATTAATAGACGGCATAAGATGATGAAATGGTTCAAGATATTTCTAGACATAGCTCAATACGGCATAATATGCATGTATGAAGAAAAAAGTACATGCCAATACAGACCACTAAAAAAGGTCGTACCCAGTGCACAAGGCTCCCGCTTTACGCAGGGTCTGGGAGAGGTGAATGTCGGCTAGCCTTACCCCCATTTTATGGAGAGGCTGCTCCCAAGTCTCGAACCCGAGACCTACCGCTCATGGGCGAAGGCACTTGCCATCGCACCAAGTGCGACCTCTATGCCAATACAGACCACTAATAAAAGAAAAAAGGTGTCACCTACAAGGAATAGAAATTAGAGCATCCCCAAGGGGACTCTTCATATTCAGCTAAAATTACAAAAAATTCATTTTAGCTAGCCACTTTTGAATTGTTACTCCAACCCTGCTGCCTACTTTAAGTAGTCATGAATGTTTCTAAATTTTTTTTCTCTCTCCAGAATATTCAAAATGAAGAAGTTTGCTCACAAATTATATTAAAATATTAGATAGCAAGTCACTAGGAATCACTTTCTCTCCCTCATATGTATGAGCTCGTAGAGGTTGAGTAACTTTTAGGGACAAAATAGCTAGTAGTATGATGTGGGCATCTTTTTTGAAATTTCTCTACATTTTAGCTGTGGCACTTTCATTAGCTAGTCCCTCGCTGATGCTCTAACAAACAGGAAAAAAGTGCACAATTCATTCCAGAAACTGTAAGCAAACAATTGACAAGAGACACAATACCTGTGTGACAGTCAATGTAAATGCGATATATGCAGCAACTGACAGTGAAGTTATCCACGCAAAAGGTGCTCCAAATTTGTAAGCCAGTATACCTGAAACCATAGATATCTGGAAAGGACCGAAAGGTACATGTCAATCAGTTGAATTTGTTTAGAAACTTAGTAATGTAGTTCTGTTATATATACGAAGTGAGATGGAACATCAACCTTTGTACGAATAACAGCACAACGTTACTAAGTCCAGTGTATACATGTCAACAAGCTTGACAATAACCAAAGGTACAGATCATACCTCTAAGATGGTGGGTACAACATTGAACACCATAGACGAGAGAATAAAATTTATCGCACGGCTACCACGGTCAATTATTCTATTTAGTCCACCGGTTTCTCGACTGAAATTAAGTAGACAAGGGATAACACAATTGTCAGCATGCAACTAATAGCTCAAAATATCAACTTTATTGAAAAGGCTGTTATTACAAACTAAAGCACGATATGACCTCCCCAAAGGACAACTAAATTCTCAGCCCTCCTCTACAACTAATTGATACATTCTAAACAAACATGGAGAGTAATAGATATAGATACCTAAGATGATATCGAAGATCAAGGTCGTGCAAATGAGAGAAGACCTGCAAAAAGTTGAAATTGCATTTGTCATGGAAGACTTTAGGATAAAAAATCTAATTTCTTAGACTAATCCAAGCATGCTATATATGTAACCAATAAAGGAAACATGTTGGGGAATGCTACTCTCATACCTTCCTAGATACTGATCGGATTGCTCGCAGCGCTACCTTAGAAAAGACGGCAGTCCGCAATTCTACAACCATACAATTGTGCAAAATTTTAGATATAAACAACAACCCCGGTTCCATATAAACATGTCACTTAAGCATGAATATCCAAAGACAATGGTATGAGCAAAGCAATTACTTTATGCGTAGTAGTACCGTTGAAAGCAGAAGCGCAAGTACGTGCAATCCCATATCCAATCAAAACCGAAGCCGGGGTTGCAAAAAGAGCCAACTGGGTCGAATTGGCGGCGGTGAAAGAAGCCAGAGCAGTGGCATTGCCAGTGGCCGAGCTCAACCAATCAACGGCAAGCTTGAAGAGGAAAGGCACCTGCACATTGAGTACCTTCGCGCCAACCAAGAACCCCAAAGAAGCAATGACCCTGATGCGGAATTCATAGTTATCTTTCATCCACAAGTAACTGGCAAGAGTTCGGAAAATCTGCACGTCCGTAATCTGCTCGACGGAATTCCCCTTAGAAACTGTAGGAGTCGGGTTGTTCTTGTCCGGGGATGTGGAGAACAACGACCGCCCTTCCGGCGGAGAAGGGGCGGACGTGCCATCGGCGATGAAGGCGTTAACGCGGAAAGGGAGTATTGATGCTGTACGGACGATGTTCGAAGTCAAAGGCTTTGGGAGACGAATGGGCCTGCCGTGGAAGGCGGTTCTGGTGGTGAAGGCGTTTGATTGGAAGCTCCGGTGGGGTTTCAGGTGGAGGAGAATCCCGCCGGCTCTGTGCCACTTCGACGCGGTGGGACCCAGCATTCTTCTTCTAGTTGTTGGCTGTTGCTTGGACCCAGCCAGCAAGCTTAGCACAAAGGGAAAATCTGAAAACCCTAAATTGGGAAGGCTTTATGGAGTGAGGGAAGGATGAATCAGGACAGAGAAGAAGGGAAAGGGGGAGAAAGTCAAGGTTGATTCTTTGATGATTTTCAAAGCATAGCCATTGTTGGTCTTCCAAAGTTCAAAGCTTTTACTCGGTAGGAGAATATTGGGTTCTTTCGGCGTATGGTATGGTTGCTGGGCCAAGGAGAGGGGCATGAGCCCCATGGCAGGGGGGAGTCCACGTGTTATAAAGCGTCAGCAAATTAGAATCATATGATAATCATTTCGAATAATTGAATTTGTATTTAATTGTTGGTTCAAAATGTTATATGTTCTAAATTTATTTTACGCTGCTGGTTTCAAGTATAAAGAGAAAGGGGGAGTATGTCATATAGTCAACAACTGACACTTTGTTTTTCACGTCAAATCTCTATGATATGTTTTACCATAATCATAATATTTTTCATTCATTAAGAGTATTTTGCATATTATTATAAGAAATTATGCTGTTTTCGGTATTGTAAATTTGTTTATGGTAGAATTTGAACTTCACTATATAATGTTACCCTAGTTGACCGTGAGAATGTCGATGAAATGGTTCAGATTATGGGACATTGAGATTCAACAAATTAATAATTTTAAAGTGAAACGTTGATGGAATGGATCTCCATTGTGAGTCCATGAAACCAAGAATTTAGTGTACGTTATGTTAGTGTGCATGAACATCTTGACGTAGCTCCTACTTTTTAATAATTTAAAGATGAAAGTTTTACTCAACATTCCTAACACACTTTCAAAATACATTCCAAAATCGATATGTATTGTGAGATTCACCAACTCGATAGTTTATGGCAACTTGCAGATAGTTTTGGTAGCTTGCACCCAAAGAGCATAAACGATTGTCCTTAACGCAGCTCTTACGTTCTAGAATTAGAAAAATATAAGCTTTACTCAAGATATCCTTATAATTTCACAATACATTTTACAATGTTTAACTTTTAACATTGATAGAAGGCGTATGCAATATGAGATTCACCAAATCGACAATGTATGTAATTACGTCTCATATCCATGCACGACTGTCATCAACATAACTTTCACTTTCTATAATAAAAAAAATTAAAGTTTTACTCAACATATCCTTAATATAATTCCAAAATATATTTTAAAATTTTGAAAGACTCGTTTGGAAGTACTTTTACAATGACTAAAAGCGTTTTCGATGAAAATGTTTTTGAACCAGTCATTAGTAAAAACGCAAATGAATTGTGAAAACCATCAAGTGCTTCTTAAAAAAAGCACATCCTAATTCAATCATTTTAAAAGTACTTTCAAACATGAGTTTATTATTTTCCCCACAAACACAAGCACCATACATTTTAGTACAGGAGAGAGTTGTGATTTCTTATCTTCATTGCTCACCATACAAACGCAGTGTCTTGGCATTGTTTCTTTCACAACCTTTTATCTAATTTCCATTTCCTTCCCGCTAATGGCATTTTCTCCCACACCATCACTATCTTCCTTTCCAGTTAGAATATGGCGGCTGCAAACTGCTTCAAGCAAGGAACGAATCTTCCCGTCTCCGCGAATATCCGGCACAAGCAGCCACCGCCTCGAAGCAGCTTCATCGGAAACAATGAGCTGAAGGGAAACAGAAGCATGGTGCTAATGGTGGGATTGTGTGGGGGACATGGAAATGGTAAGGCATCCAAGAGGGCTGGAATGATAAGGTGTGGGAGAGGGATAGAGGACTTCATAGGAGGAGACTTGGTGAGATTTGATCTTGGCCGTTGGCTTTCTGACGTCGAAGAACACAAGGCCCTTGCTGTCTACTCTCCCCATGAAGGAGGGTACGAGGGGCGTTATCTTAACCGCCTGACGTACCAGGGCTACTATTTTCTGGACCTCAGTGCGCGAGGGCTCGGTGATCCTGAGACCACCCTCACCAAGGTCCACCCCGTTTGTCCGGTAAGTTTAGATATCTAACATGTTATGTTATCAGATTATTACTTTTCGTGTTCATGTCAAATTGTAGAGGCCATTTTCTTGTATTCTTCTTACTCAAATGATTATTGTTGGAAAGTAGCCTCATCTAGGGAAGCAGCCCATATCAAGATGGTACTTCCCACCAGAGGTGGATTACAGGCTCGCCGCTCTGCCTCCAAAGGCCAAAGGCCTTGTAGTCTGGATCATTGAAGCCAAGGTATTTACTCTTGTAACCAAAAGCGGACTGCGAAAATCGCTTCCCGAAGCAAAATAGGAATTCAAGCACATTAATGTTGTCCCATGTACTTCAGGTTCTGTCGAAGGCAGAGTTGCAGTTTCTTGCTCTGCTTCCCACCCTCCGTCCCAAAGTCAGGGTCATCGCGGAGTGTGGAAACTGGTAATGCCAAATGTCTTTTTTTTTCCATACATTTTTAAGCGTTCATGCGTACTTTCATGGCAAAGATCATTCTTACAATTATGTCAAAAAAACCGATATATTGGCAGGAGGAAATTTGTGTGGAAGCCACTCAAAGAAATTTCGGGACTAACTGCTAACGAGGCATGAGAACAATAGCAAAGACAACCAATGAATTCAAGTCGCTCTCATCCTGGACTTTCCGTTGTTTAGCAGTGCTGCATTTTGTTTGGAACAAGAAATACGCTATAGTTTTCACTATTGCCGTTGTTTAGCGGTGCTGCATTTTTCCCGATCACATGTCAAAGTGTACATAATTGTTTCATCGAAACATTGTAATCAATCCGCTTTCATCCGACAGACAATTTTGACGATGTCATCCAACTAATGCATGACATGAACCAAACAAACATCTGTTGCATTGCTCTGATGAGAAAATTGGTAAAGATTGTGCTCACCTTCAATCTCCTCTAAGTTATCCGTCTCTCATTTTTCCTAAAAGGGAAAAGCAGAGGATACTTCGAACTGTACAAGTCAGAATCTAAGTTCTCCTGTTTCCCGTCTTCCGTGTCTAAATCAACTAGCCTTGATGACAAACGAGTTGGCAACTGGGCAGATACACCAACAGATTCTGGAATGTCAAGACTGTCGCTCATGGATGGGCCCTTGTTTGCACGATTGATGTCAACTCCGTCGATTTGTTTTATACATTGAGTATATAGCAATAATTGTGGAGTATATATGGCCTCTCACCATTTTGGCAATTGGTTTTATGGTGGAACCTCAAAAATAGATAGCTACTTTAAATTGACGGGGGATAGAAGAAAGACGAACTCGTTATTAAGAAATTTTAGTATATAGTTACAAGCGCAGTACAAATAAACAAGCCTTATTGGAACCAGCAACACCAAGTGAACAGACTAAACTCTAGAGAGCAGGGGGCCTAACCAGCCTCTCTTATTTTTCAGCACAATGATTATTTAGCTGCTTCTTGTCGTAACTTCTTCACCAAGAGATCAACACCATGTTCTGGTTCCACAACTAATCTAAGAGTAGGTGCATGACGGTACTTGGGAGAAAGTGAGAAGGAGAAGTTGGATACTATGAGAGCTATCAGTACCTTGAGCTCAACCATGGCAAAGTACTGTCCTAGACAGATTCGAGGACCAACTCCGAATGGCATGTACAAGTGCGGAAGCTTGCAAGCGCCTGTGATCCCATTCGCAAACCTATCGGGTTTAAACGCGTACGAATCTGGTCCCCATACTTCCGGATCAGTGTGCAGTGTCACCACCATGGTCCAAACATTGACACCTTTTGGGACATGAATGTCCCCGAACTTCATGTCCTTCAATGCCTCCCTTGACACCACACTAACTGGGGGATATAGACGCAACGATTCATGAATCACCATTGTTAGCTGCACACATAATTCAAAAGGTCAAGTTTATGGTAACTGATACATGAAACCCAAAATTCTAAAGGGCGCTGAGATTAGAGATCTCAAGGCGTTGTATACAGTATACTACTTTGCAAGACTTTGATTTCATAGCATTATCACAGCAATATATCTTTCAAACATGGAAGAATTCCAAACGTTGATCATGTAAACATACATCTTAATCAGGGAGTATAATAATAAAACATATATCATAGTCATGTAAAGATCAAATACCTGTTTCATGTTACGAACCATTTCAGCATCAGGAACGCGGCCCTGGAAAACTTGATGAGCCTCGGCTCTGACACGTTCTTGCCATTCTTGGTTCGAAGCCAACAGCATGAGGCACCATGTGGCTGCAACTGCTGTGGTTTCATACCCGGCCAAGTATATGTTCTTGCAGTTATCAACGATGAAGCGGTCTGTTGCCTCCTGGCTAAGGTTACTGTTTTTAGCACCCTCAAGAATAATTTGCAATATGTCCTTCTCATATTCTGCTGCCTGCCTTTCCTTCACTACCTGCTGTATCAAAGAGCTAGCCTCCTTTTCTAAGGTCCAAACTTCCGTATTGCTCTTTGTGGGAAGGTGTCTGCAACAAGATTACGATTACTTAATAAGATTATGGGTAAACAAGTATTGATTTCAAGAATAGTGTTATATGTACAACATCTGCAGACCGAGTTAATCAATTATGTGAGAGTACCTGAATACCTACAAAAGATGTTACCGCATTTATATGTATATATGTGATGAACATAGATTTGGCTAAATTTATATAGTTGGTTATGGATTTATATAAGGAAGACCTAATAGTGGAGAAGAACTTCTCCGCACAAGGATGCCATGACGATATCTCAAGCCAATCAACTGTTGTTATGCGGAAATGTTGAAACCTATGGTAGTGCATGATTAGCTTGGGATACCACCACAACGGCATCCTAGATGTAGATACGTTTTCTCAACGGTGAGTACCTCATTCCGGGAATTCCGGCCAGAAAAGCTTTCCTGCCCATAGCCTCCTGGAGTTTCTTTAGTTTCTGAAATATCTCCTCCCCTTTGGAATAGTTGCTTCCAAAACAAGCTCTTGAGATAGCATCGCCAGAGAAGCTTCCCATGTAGCTGTCTATTTTTATGTCAGAAATTCCTCCCTCTGCCTCAATTCTACTGTTCCATGAATTTATCAGTGTAACCGTAGATTCCGCGATTAAGTTAATCATTCCCTGTGGGGTGACCATATATAATTGCAATCAAAACAAAGGTGGCCTAGAGATTTTTTTTCAACCATTTTTCTATTTCTAATACTACACCAAGCGCTACTACTAAGATTACTACACCCTTGATCGTTTAATGACTGCTTAAGAGTATATATACCTTAACCTTCTCCATGTATAGTTCAGGAGCAATGATTTTGCGCTGATGCACCCATGAGGCACCATTTGAGGTTAAAATACCTTGACCGAGCAAAGGACCGCGTTCTTTAAATTGATACGTTGGTTTCCCCAAGTCCAAGGATGTGCATGTTGTAATCTCCCTCACTGCATCAGGTTGGTTCACGTATAATATTTGTGTGTTTCCAAGTGCAAACACAAATACTTCACCTGTACAAAATATTTCCCACTAGCCGTTAATCAGTAGACAGAATTTCATCATTGAGAAAAAATCAACTTAATTTTCTAATGGCCATAAAATTTGAATATGATTATATATGCATAAACTTTCGTATCCGGAGATACACACCCCCCCCCCCCCCCCCGCGCGGGGGGGTCCGTATCCGATCCCTGTCATGAAAGTTGTCCTCGTATGTGATGAGGAGAGGATCATGATCATAAACATAGTACTAAATACCCACCCACCCCCTCCTCTTCTCTCTGTTTCGTATCCGCGTGGGTATTGAAAATCTTAAAAACCCGTAGGTTCTCAATTTTAAAGGAATTCCTGCCAAGATGACAGATCCTGCCATAGGTGCCTCTACATGAGCTTCAGGTAACCAAATATGAACTGGTACCATAGGTACCTTGACAGCGAAAGAGGCTAGAAAGATTTGGCGCGGCTCACTAAATTCTGTGGTTAATAATATTTGTAAATCGGTGGTTCCTATTTGGAGAAGAATCAACAGAATAGCCAATAGCATAAAAACAGATCCAAGTAAAATATAAAGGAAAAACCGATATGCTATATATGACAGACATGTATGTCCGAACCCTTCCATGAAAGTTGTCCTTGTATGTGATGAGGAGAGGATCATGATCATAAACATAGTACTAAATGGATAATTATATGCATATTATTTATACCATAAAGTTTCCTCCACTTCTCAAAAAATGGAAAGAGAAGAGCAGCACAATTGTGAGAGATCGGGGGTTCAATGGTAGAATTGCTGGAGCCTCGAGCCTCCTTTATCTCCAAAATATTTCCCAGCAGAAGAGTTTGTGGAGGTCCATTGATTCCTTGCTTGGTTAGCAAGGAACGAAGCCTCTTCGGCTTCGCCACATGCCCATTGTAGAGACGTGCCAACGATCCTATAAACCCTAGCAACACAAGGGACGTCAACAGTTTTGAATCAAATTGGAGGAGCTCCATTGATGCAATTTGACTAGTTCATGCAGATGGGAAACCCTTGCAACCGCCTTACACATCATTATATACGGTACTCAAGAATGGCTAATTCATTTTAAGGTTGTCAAGTCACGGTTCTGTGCAACTGGAATTTCTAAGTTAAAAACTCACACGTCTTGTAAAAGCAGTCGAATGTTCACTGCAAAAGTAGTGTGAATGTCTAAAGCAATGTGAATTTCCACATGACGACTTTGACCATTAGTTATTGGTCTCTTAGCTTTTGTATTTTGGACATCAAATCATGCGTTGGTTAGTATTGATGACCTTAAACCATTTCTTACTCTTTGTCTGAGGTCACCCGAGTGCGTGTGGGTAAGGCAATCGCAACTCTGATGTCATTAAACCATTTCTTACTCTGATGTCATTAAACCATTTCTTACTCTTCGTCTAGGGTTTATAAAGTAATGTGTAAGACCACGTGGTGTCACAAGTCCATACAAATTACGCACATCAGGTGGGGTCTTATTTAAATGGAGATAAGTTGAATTGGGGTTGATTAAGAATTCATTTGGATGTGCTTTTAAAATGACTGAAAGTACATTAGGTGAAAATATTTTTGGAAACAATGCTTAGTAAAATGCTAATAAATCCTGAAAAAAACACTTAAAGTGCTTCCTGGAAGAAGCACATAACTAGTGCTTCTCGTAGAAATCACTTAAAACGCTTTTGGAACCCAAAAATATTTTCTCTAAAAATGCTTTCAGTTATTTTAAAAGCACATCTAAACGAACTTTAAATATTCAAAACATTGTCTACTTGATTAAATTATAACTCACTTTTTCATAACTTTGTACTCGCAAAACAAAAAAATTAATACAAAGTTTAATAATACAAGGAGCTAGAACATCTAATAAGAAAAATTAATTCACCTCTTGTTAATACAATGAATTAGTAAGCATTGAACATTAGATTCCATAATTCAATCATTTTATTTGGTTTTGAGATGAGGAAGACGTGCCAACAACGAGGTTCTACACCTTGGTTTGTGTTTGTAGGAGTATGTCGAGATTTAAGTTTCCGCACAAGAGGTATAAATGTCCCTCTATTCATTTGAATAGCTATTATCCATGGGGTTTTTATGTAAGATTGTCACACCATCATGTATTGTAGTGTTATCAATTTATTGTAAAATATCAATTTTGTTTTTCTGTTTATTAATATCACATCACTCTTAATTACTTGAATTGCAAACCTACAACCTTAAAAACCAGTTATGATTGTCCTAACAAGAATGCTAAAATGCAGATTTGAGTTTAGTCAAGTCAGTTCAATTTTGTGTAATTCAAAAAAAGAATTCTAAGTTGGTATATATAGGTTGAAAAGTATACTGTGAACTCTGAATAAAAAAAATATGTGAAAGGTCAATTTAGTTCCAAAACTATCACCTTAGTAAAAATTAAGTCATTGAATTACTAGATTGTTGTTGTTGTTCTTAGTAGACTCCAAGATATCATCATCTAATGACTAATATTTCTGAAAAGATAGTTTATAGACTTAATTTTCATTCAAATGATAATTCAATGATTAAAATGACAATTTATCCTAAAAAAATTAGTGTAAGATTTGTCAGCCATTGGACGATGATATTGTGAATTCTATTAAGATAAACGACAACTGTTGGAGAACAATTCAGAAATAAACAAAAATAACAAAAATTCTAATATTTTATTAACCAAAATATACTTGCTATGCAAAACGAAAATTACACAATAATACAAAAATTAATATAAGAATATTGATGTTACTAACTTGATTATAGAAGGTAGAGGCTAGCGTAAAAGCTATGTCCTTCGAACAATATTTACGTCCCACTCCTGTGCTTGTGGTTCTACAACGTCTGCTCGACCAGGTTCAACTACCTACTTCTACAATCCGCACTGGATTCTAGAACTCTAGCAAATTTGCTTTTTGTGTGTTTACTCTCTAGAAAATTCGTACGGAAGAAAAGAGCAAGAAATATGATAAATTTGGATACTGTGATTGCATATATATAGGTTGTTTCACACCCTTTCAAATACATGTTCAGTGTATTTGAAGGTACACAACTCTTTCTAAGAGCTATGTCTTTTAATCAAAATGTTTTTAATTAATAAATTAATTCAAAACTTATTTCAAAAATTAAAATTAATGAATCAGATTAATTTTAAATTCCAAGTGCCCTAAGGAAGGCCTTTGTCTTGATTAATTAATATTAATTGTATTTAGGCTATATTATACAAGCCTAATCCACACAACCATAAGGCCCAAGCCTTCAATCCATTCCAAATGGTCCATGTTCTAATTACTAGACCAAAGCATTAAATCTATATAAAGGCCCTTGAGAATCTTGTTTTCCCCAATGTGGGACAAGAGTCTCAAAACTTCCAACAACAACTACCTAATTCAATTTTCTTTTAGCAATGGTACGTCTACGTGAGAGGGTGGTTGTTAGAAGCTACCAGGATTGTCGTGTTGTAGGGAGGGTTCGCCAATAATAAGGCATTAAAAGTCATGTGTAAAATCGATCTTGCTTTTAACCTATGACGTGAGGGTGTGGTTGTTAGAACTTGACACAAACAACACGAATATAATGAGTCGGATTGTTATTGAGTAATCCATTAACGTGTTGGGTAGTTATCAGATCATCCATTAAAAATTCGATAAGATATTGTTTGTCAGACCTAAACAGTAGGCATAACAATATTCTTGCATGACCTATTAATCTGACATGAAATGACACGATCTGTTAATTAATTGGGTCGTTTTTGGGTCATTTGTTAAGAACTAGTTAAGATTACGAGTTTGACATGACACAGCTCCTTAAGATAATAAATATGATATGAAAACGATATAAACACTTGCGAGACCTAACTCTAATAATAAGGCATTAAATCGATCATGCTTTTAACCTAGCTATAACGTGAGGGTTGTTGTAAAATCGACAGTGTGTGTAGTGGAATAAAAGAAATAAGACACAAAATTTACGAGGTTCCTCTACAGTCAGTGTGACTGGAATACGTCCTCGGGGCAGCAGTGATGCTTTCATTATAATTTGGAATAATAGGAGTACAAAGATAACTCTCTCTATTATCTCCTCTCTTTTTCTCTCTTCCTCTTCTTTCCTCTCTCTTTACCGTGAGTCACTCACCTATGTTTGGTGTGTGTTGCATTTATATAGAAAACATGAGTCATAGGGAGTAAGCTTTGGCAGACAGCGAAAGACAACCTTTATTCCCACTTGTAGCTTAGTGGATTAGTGGCCAGTATCCACCATATTTACAACACTCCCCCTTGGATGGCCACAAGTCTTCGATTGACTCATTAAAATCTTGATATGTCTTGGATGCTCCCCCTGATGAATATCTCCCCCTGATTTCAAATCATTTAGGCTGATCGTTGATTATTCTGCTTCAGTCTCTTAACGAGAAGAGTTGCCGAAAGAGATGTTTTACTTGTTGTTAACTTTCCACAGGCTTGTTCTTGAACTGGGTTGGAAAGCCTTCTGCTAGACTTACCCCAAAGGTCTGAATTTACTCCTTTTATCTGGAGCGGAATTTGATTCAAAGGTGGTGGACACTTGCTTTTGAATCAGACTTGTGATTTCTTCAAGGGCTTCGAGGTTTGATCTTGAATGAAATTGGACCATGAAGAGCTTCACGTGGCAAGTGATCTTCGGTTTTGTCGGGGATGAATCAGCACGTATTTGTTGCGCTTGTCTCCACATGCTTCAATGTATCATTTTCACTTGCCTTACTTGTTTCCTTTACTTAAGCAGTATTTTCCCTGGTTTTCCCCTATGTATGTGTGGCATATTCTCCTGCAGTATTTGCCTTCTAATGCAGTAGTGAAATGCAACCCTTGCATTTGGATGGTTTATCACTTATTAGTGACTGGAGACCCAGCTCTAACAACAGTTGAAGATAGCTACTTGAAAGCAATACTAGGTAAGCAATCAGGAAAGGTTCCAGGCAGTCGGTTCCTTACTGGCGGTTTGAGTGGAGGTTCCGACATATTGCTTTCTTTATCCTTGTCTTTGCAGGTAAGAACAATGACAAAGGAAATGACAGAGAGATTGCATGATATGAGATACTCTTACTCTCGTCCCTGAAGATATGAGATACTCTTCCTCTTGTGTGACATGTTTTGAAGAGGTATTCTCGGAGAGGAAGAAAAATGAGTATTTCGAGATGCTTTGTTGAAGATGCATTCTCGGAGATGAGGAAGAGTTAGATATTCTTGCAGGTTTGCCTTGTTATGGAAAACGGAGATCGACATATATAGAGATTTTTCAATAGCAGGTAGTGGTGTTGTGCCTTTACTCTTGTCAGCAACTGTGGTGTAATTAGAACAGCAAGATTTACGCGTTTTCAACTTTGTCAGAGATATTTGACAAAGTTGTACGCGATATCCAAAAAAGCTGAGATTGCGTCTGAAAAATGCCAACGAACTTTATTCAGGAAAATCTAGCTTTTTAAATTCGGAGAGTGGTGCCTCTTCGATCTCTGAACGAGTGGCTCTGTTGCCTTTTCTTTTATAGAGACATCAATTCTGTTTAAGAGTATGCTCAAAAAGTTGCTGCCTGTAGAAATTTCCTTCTTCTTGTACTTCTGAAATTTTACTTGACCTCATTTTTCCTTCATCATTTCTGAAAATGACTTGCCCATCTAACATTTGCTTATATTTGAGTCTTAGGAGTGATACAGACGAGCAACGTCAGGATAATATATGGCGCCCGTCCTTCTTATCTTCTAATGGCCCTCTTACGAGTGGGGACTCTGTGATGAAGAATAACATAACCGCTACTGTGGTAGCTAGGAATCTTCTCACCCCAAAGGATAACAGGATCATTTCAAAACAGTCTGATGAGTCGGCCGTTCAAGACTTCTTGGCTCTCAGTGTTCAGTGTGTGGGCTCTGTATCCAATATGGGCCAACGCCTACTTGCTCAAACTTGCCAAGTTGAATCATTGATGGCTGAGGTGGCAAGTCTTAAACAAGATATCAGAGTGCTCAAGCATGAGAATAGAGTGTTACATGTGCTTGCAAATAATTACTTGACGAGCATGAAAAGAAAGCTCGACCAGCTGCAGGAATTCGAAAGTCGGATTCAAAGTGATCACCAAAAGTTCGTTGCTTGATTCTGAAAGCAACTGATGCCTTTCCTTTCTGGTGTTTTACCAAGTACTGGGGTGCCACATAATCAATCTCCAATGGCTTGCCCTTATGGGGTACTTCCGAGTACTGAGGCTTCACATGAGCACTGCAAAAGTAGTCGAATGTTCACTGCTAAAGTTGTGTGAATGTCTAAAGCAATGTGAATTTCCACATGATGACTTTGACCAATAGTTATTGGTCTCTTAGCTTTTGTATTTTGGACATCAAATCATGCGTTGGTTAGTATTGATGGCATTAAACCATTTCTTACTCTTTGTCTGGGGTTACCCAAGTGCGTATGGGTAAGGCAATCGCAACTCTAGTGTCATAAACAATTTCTTACTCTGATGTCATTAAACCATTTCTTACTCTTTGTCTAGGGTTTATAAAGTAATGTGTAAGACCACGTGGTGTCACAAGTCTATACAAATTACGCACATCAGGTCGGTTCTTATTTAAATGCAGATAAGTTGAATTGGGGTTCATTAAGAATTTGTTTGGATGTGCTTTTAAAATGACTGAAAGTACTTTAGGTGAAAATATTTTTTGAAACAATTCTTAGTAAAACGCTAATAAATCATGAAAAAACACTTAAAGAGTTTCTTGGAAGAAGCACATAACTAGTGATTCTCATAGAAATCACTTAAAGTGCTTTTGGATCTCAAAAATACTTTCTCTAAAAGTGCTTTCAGTCATTTTAAAAGCATATCCAAACGAACTTTAAATGTTCAAAACATTGTCTACTTGATTAAATTATAACTCACTTTTTCATAACTTTGTACTTGCAAAACAAAAAATTAATACTAAGTTTAATAATACAAGGAGCTAGAACATCTAATAAGAAAAATTAAGTCACCTCTTGTTAATACAATGAATTAGTAAGCATTGAACATTAGATTCCATAATTCAATCATTTTATTTGGTTTTGAGATGATTAAGACGTGCCAACAAGGAGGTTCTACACTTTGGTTCGTGTTTGTAGGAGTATGTTGAGATCCAAGCTTCCGCACAAGAGGTATAAATGTCCCTCTATTCATTTGAATAGCTATTATCCATGGGGTTTTTATGTAAGATTGTCACACCATCATGTATTGTAGTGTTATCAATTTATTGTAAAATATCAATTTTGTTTTTCTGTTTATTATAACAAGTGGATTAGTAATATCAGATCACTCTTAATTACTTGAATTGCAAGCCTCCAACCTTAAAAACAAGTTATGATTGTCCTAACAAGAATTCTAAAATGCAGATTTGAGTTTAGTCAAGTCAGTTCAATTTTGTGTAATTGAAAAAAGAATTCTAAGTTGGTATATATAGGTTGAAAAGTATACTGTGAACTCTGAATAAAAAAAAATGTGAAATGTTGATTTAGTCCCAGAACTATCACCTTAATAAAAATTAAGTTATTGAATTATTAGGTAGTTGTTGTTGTTCTTAATAGACTCCAAGATATCATCATCTAATGACTAATATTTCTGAAAAGATAGTTTATAGACTTAATTTTAATTCAAATGATAATTCAATAATTAAAATGACAGTTTATCCTAAAAAATTAGTGTAAGATTTGTCAGCCATTGGACGATGATATCATGGATTCTATTAAGATAAACGACAACTACCTAATTCAATTTTCTTTTAGCAATGGTACGTCTACGTGAGAGGGTGGTGGTTAGAAGCTACCAGGATTGTTGTGTGGTGGGGAGGGGGGTCGCCAATAATAAGGCATTAAGGCCTTGTTTGGCACACCGTATAAGACACCGGATAGTATTATATAATACGAAACAGGTGTTTGGTGACCTTTCGTACTAAATAAGCACCGAATTATTAATCCGGCCCCACCTATTTTGTCTCCCTTACACCCGCTTGTTTATCCCGACCAAAACCTTGGGATTATTTAGTCGGGTTCACACGAACAAAAACACACTAGCTTTTCTCCAAGCCATCTCGCCATCTGCTCTGCACATCACTAGCTTCTCAAGGTATTCTTTCTCTTGCTATTTCTCCATCCCCACCTCTGATCAGCATCAAGCAAATTTCAAACGGAAAGGTTGCAGATCGAACTCAAATCACGTCGGGAGACATTATATGAGTTTTTGGCTGAACTGTTCATTGTTTGTTGATGTGTGGTGATTAAACTCAGAACTGGGCAAGATTTCATCTGGGTTTTTATTTCAATGGATTAGAAACTCATATATGGGCGAGATCTTATATGGATCTTTTAATTAAATGGATTAGAAGCTCAAAATTGGGTTTTTGGCTGCCATGATTCCCCTGGAAGGATGGAATTGATGATTTTTTAAGTGCGTTTCATTTTTGAATGAATGAATCTGGATGTTTGCTTCTGTAAATTGAACCCGCATGTCTGTGCTGGGTTCTTTCTGCGCTGCTGCTTGACCATCCACCCACGCTGGTGTAATGGCTACTGGGTTCTTTTTGCATTTGACAACTTGTTTTTTCTATTCTTTTTCTTTTCCAGTAATTACCATACATAGTATAAATAATACGGTCATTGGTCCGATATTGCACTAAACGCCCGACTAATTTAGTCAGTACTATCCAGTGACTATTTATCCTATCAAACATAAATAGTCAGTACAGTCCGAGCTGCCAAACAAGGCCTAAAAGTCATGGGCAAAATTGATCTTGCCTTTTAACCTATGATGTGAGGGCGTGGTTGTTACAACTTGACACAAACGACACGAAGATAATGAGTCAGGTTGTTATTAAGTAATCCATTAACGTGTTGGGTAGTTATCGGATTGTCCATTAAAAATTCGATAAGATATTGTTTGTCAGACATAAACATTAAGCATAACAATATTCTTGCATGACCTATTAATCGGACATGAAATGACACGATCTGTTAATTAATTGGATTATTTTTGGGTCATACGTTAAAAACTAGTTAAAATTACGAGTTTGACATGGCACAACTTCTTAAGATAATAAATATGATATGAAACCGATATAAACACAAAAAACATGAGCCGGACCTAAGTCTAATAATAAGGCGTTAAATCAATCATGCTTTTAACCTAGCTACAACGTGAGGGTATGGTTGTTGGAAGCTACTAGGTTTTTGTTTTGTTTTAAGGGGTTGTCGTCGTCCAATAATAAGGCGTCAAAGGTCATGGGTAAAATTGATCCCACATTTACGTCTGACCCATGATTTGACATGCCGTGACTCATGAAAGAAAAACTTTCTTAGCCTAACTTGACGGATCAAACAAGCGCAAGGAACTGATCTCTTCCACCATGATTACCAAATTAAGTGATCTGGGTATTTGAAATTTCATCAAATTGTCAAAAATTATCATAACTTTTAAAGAATCAAAACATGTAGATCGTTGGATGAAATTTCAAAAACCTAAATTACTTGATCCGGTAACCTTTGTGAAAGAAATCCGGAAAAATCTCTTTGTGCAACCAAGCACATGCCCAACGTTGTGCGTCGTAAATTCTTAATGTAAGAATGAAAGCAGAGAAGAATGGAATATAAAAGATGAATGTTCATCAGTTGTAAAAACTATGCTATGCGTAAGAAAAAGGGATATTAATCCTTTATAGGGCGCGTTTACTAATCCGTAATCAGATTGAGAGGAATTGGATTGAGGAGGAATTGAAATGAGGTGGAATCAGAATCAGATTCATATTGAAGTTGTTTACTAAAATTGTATGGAATCGAAGTAGCAATGATGTTGAGTCCATGTAAGTTGTTTACTAATTCACCTAAATCAGAATAAAAATCAATATGATTACTAAAATACCCTTGTTCTATTTTGTTTTATTTCATCCGTATATTTATTTTTAATAACATTTTAATTTGTTTTATTTCAAGCCTTTATTCCAAAAAATTAAAATTGTATACAAATTTATTGAATTACCAATATTAAAATATTAAACAATTTAATAATGCTCTTATTCAAACCCAGTTGAATAGAAGTATAGAACACTTCTCATCTCTCTGCAAGTCTGCATACCATTTCTCTCCTGAGTCCTAACCCTCACCTCTACCTTCGCCATGCACCCTACACCATAGTGATGAACCAATATTTATACTATATATTTTCCCCTTTTTATTTTTCTTTTATTGTCTAGTTTAGTTGGAAGTTTTAAGTATTTATGAGTTTTGCCATTTTGTGTTTCTAGGAGCAGCAAGATTGAGTTTGGTGGAAAAGTATGCAAACGTTGGAATTTTTTAGTGATTCCAGTTGGAGCTGATTCACAAGAGATCGAAGATGATCATATCAAATTTTCAGCTCAAAATTCCCAGCCAATTGTTCCCAGCTTAAGAATGAAGACAAGTCAGCGTGCTGACAAGGCAGTTTGGACCTCTGAAGGTTGCACAAGAGATAAGTACATAATTAAAGCCTAAATTGAGGAAACTTCCTTCTTAGCTTTTGAAGCAGATCTTTCAAGCTTTCTAAGGACATCTCATTCATTGAAATCTAAGGAATTTTGGTCCACTAAACGTTGTGGCCAAATCTGCCCACTCCATTTGGCTAATAAAAATAAGAAAGTAAAGACACTTGTTTTGTGCTTTACTTTGTCATCATCACTCAATAGACAATGGGGTTTTCAATCCCACTCATTTGGCCTTTGTAGCATTAGAAAAACAGAAGCTTACTTTGTCTAATAAAGAAGGGGACAACAATGATGGCCTTCCACTTGTGGCCTTGGTGCTTTGAAAAATCATTTCCTTTTGTTTAAGGCAACACATGGCAAGACAGAGGAGAAGTGCATATGGCAACGGATTAGAACCATAGAGGGACAACACGGCAGAGAGTAAGGAAAAGTTGCAGCGTTGGAGACAGTTGTAGCGAGCAACATAGCAGAAAGCAAAAGGGATGCCACAGCTCCAAGAGGATCGGAGAGCACAGGAGATAGCTTCCTTGTAAAAAAAGGGTTGTCTCTTTCTTTGATTCTTCATGGATAATTTCTTATGTATTCAAATAATTATGTATAACTAATTTCCTTTTGCTATAGTGAGGTCATGAGCCGCAACATGATTACGTAGATTTCTCTTTCAATTGCTTAAGTGTTGTTACATGCTTGCTTTGATATTTTCAATCTCTAAATTAAACTATCTATGTGTCATGCTGATTGATCACCATTAGGATGCTTAAAAAAGTCATTGGATGCAATTTTGAACGAATGTCACGTTAAAATTGGTTATGCTTCTTGCGATTGAGGATTGTAATTTCTCCTAAGGTAAATATCATACTCTTAGGGATTACATGGTTTAACAAAAGGATTTTCATCAAGATTAATGAATCATTCATGTTTATATTTAATCCAAATGTCATAAATAAATTGCATGTAGTGGTATGCGTTTTAACTTGAATGTCACAAGTAAAACATACACAAGGAAAACCCAACCTTCAAAGCATATGTGTTTTCGATTACTTAAGCAATTGGAAAAGCTACGTAGGAGTATTGTTGGTAAAAGGTTGAACTCTAGCACCTTGTCAATCTAATTTTCTTAAATTATTTGTATTATCTTGAGTTTATATATTTATTTGTTTTGTTTAGTTGGATCACTATTCCTATAAGCCAATTCCCATTTTAGATATGTGTTTAAGTCACATCCAGTAGTATTTAGTTTCGTCAAATTAGTGTAGTTTTTAGAGTTAAATAAGTTAAATACACAAAAACTCGTAAATTGTTTATATCAGTCTCTGAGGAGATCGACCTTACTTGAGCCATTCTATACTACAAACATTTGTTCTCTTGCAAGAATTTTCTATGGTTTAACCCTTGTTTTACAAGTGGTAAAAATCACCATCACATAGCCATCACCTTTTCCACCTGCAAAGTATTTCATGATTTATGGGTTTGTTGAGTGATTGCTTCCACATATTTGTGGGTTTGGATTTTAATTGTTTATTTTTTTGTGTTTGGGTGGTTGATTTTGATTCGATTTGCGAGATACGTGGCTGGGGTTCTTAAGTTGGTGGGATGGGAGGTGAAGCTCGATCGCACAGGGAGGTGGCAACTGGAAAGTGAGGCGCAAACGCATGAAGGCAGGGTGCACAGGTAGTGGTGGGCTGTTGGGTTGAGTGGTAGACTTGAAATTTTAGAAATAATGAGAGGGTCATAACAGGTATAAAAAATACATTCCTAATTTCATCACTCATCTGAAATTCAAATACCTCACCCATCTAAGGAGTCCAATTCCTCCAATTTGGGGAGTTGGATTCCTGATTTCATGTGGGTCCCACGATTCTTTTGATTCCCTCAGGTTTGGTAAACGCTTCAATACTCATTAATCGGAATTCAACTCCTTATTTTGATTCTGATTACGGGTACGTAAACACGTCACTAGATTCTCTTTGTGGAGATTCTAGGGATATCGTATATTATGCAGTCAGCTTTCGTTAAGTATTATTTCTGTTTAATTTTAAATAAATAAATATGAAATAATTTCTGATATATGATAAATGACTAGGATACGAGGTATCATAGAATTCCCACAACTTAGATCCGGCTGGAATCCAAATCTCAAAAAAGGATGTGAATCATGTGATCTCTCTAAAAACGCGAAATTTGTCCACCTACTTTTACACCTGTACTGCATTTACTCCTCTGTTATTTTCTAATAAATTTGAAAAAAAAAACTCACGGAATCACCAATAAATATTCATCCTCCACACCTTCATTTCTACCAATAGACACCCTCAATTTCACTGGAAACCACCGTGACTCGGTTGGCCAGTGCCGTCGTCCTCCTCATCGCCTTTTGCAGCCGGTAGCCGAAACCTTATTGGAGACATTTACTCTTGTTTTATAGGGTGCCCTACTTTACAAATCCAAAACCCTATCACCTTCTCGTCTTCAACCTCCAAAACCCTAGGCTTTTCTAGACTCGTACCTTGCAGTTAGGCGTCGCCCTCAATCCATGACTACCAGTAAGTCTTTCTTCTTCTTCGTTCTCCAATTATTGTTCTCGTACTTGTTTCCAATAAAATTAAATTGAAAAATTAATTGGGGATTTTGCAGGATTGCAATTCGGGAACTCGTGCGATGTTGGGGTATTTTCGAAGTTGACGAACGCTTACTGTTTGGTCTCCATCTGTGATCACGTGTGCCTCTTTTTTTTTTTTCCAAATTTAAGAGATAACAAAGGAGTAAAATGCATTTAAGGTGTGTACGTAAGCGGACGATTGTTGCGTATTTTTTTGGTGCAAAAGATTTGAACTCGCAATATTTGCCTATTTTGAATGCCTAAAAGGGGATATTTTTAATTGCTCGTATTGATTGAGCATTTAAATTTAAAGAAAATACTCTTTTATAAAATATGTTATGTGATTATTGTGTGATTAATTGTGTGATTCGTTATAAAATTAAGTACCTAAAATCCCTCAATTTTGTAGTGTAATTTTAAATTGATCTCAACTTTTTAAACATTCTAAACAAGTATCTAACCGATTGAAAATGTCACATCCATTAAGTCTAAGTTAACTTTTTCATTAAATGTACATGTGGCAACAACGGGTCCTACTTTTTAGCTTACATGGACATTCCGATAATAATAAAACTAACCTCAAAAAGGCATGAAGGTGAAAAAATAAGGGGTAAATTACATTTTACCCCCTCAGGTTTGGGGTCGATTGCAACCTCATACAACATTTTTATAACATTTCAATTTTATACATTTACTTATCATTTTATTTCAATTTCTTACATCCATTACAAAATTCGTTAAGTAAATTGTTAACTGATAACGTGTAAAATATGGGATCCAAATTTGTGCTGACGTGGCTGCCAAATTTGTGCCATGTGGCAAAAAAAAAATTCTATGTATTTAAAAAATAATAATTTAATCAAAATATTAAATACTAAAATAATTAATTAAAGAAAGTTTTTTTTATTTTAAATAACCCTAAAACCCACGTCTTCTCCGACCCACTCCCTCCCTCTTCACCTCCCCGACCCACCTTCTCCTTCCCCTCCCTTCTCTTTCCCAAGAGACCCACTCTTCCCTCTTCATCTCCCTGACCCACCTTCTCTCTCTCATCCATTCTCTTCACCTTCCATCCCTTCACTCTCCCCATATCAACCTACACATAGCCCTAATCCCCAAAATTTTATTAGCCCCAATTTTGAACATTGGATCGAGTTGTCATAGAAGGACTCGATTTCGGGCGACCATAGTTTGGAATCGGAGGTCGGAAAGGAAATTTGATGGGGTGTTGAGCCAGGTGTCGAGGATCTCGACGGCGAAGTCGGCGAGTACGTAGGAGTTGTTGATGAAGCGGGAGTTCTGGGCGTCGGAAGGGATGAGACAAGTGGAGGCGTGCGAGCAAGTTACCGGAGGGAGAAATGTTGCAGTGGGAGGAAAGGAGGAGGTGATGGGCTTTGTCTGGCCTTCACCTTCGTCCCCAAAGAGTGACCAAAAGTTGCTGGCCGACATAGGAGGCTGGGGTATAGGCATCACTTGGAAGAAGAAATCGAGGCAAGGGTTTGAGGTGGTGATAAAGGTGGGAGAAAATTTGGGGGTCTCTGGGTTGCTTGAAGCTTTGCGAATGAGGAAATCGATGGTGGTCGTGTTGTAGGGAGAAGCTTGGTGCGGAAGTGATGGGGAAGGGGGTGGTGGTGGTGTTGGAGGGAGAAGCTTGGTGCATAAGTGATGGTGATGGGGGTGGTGATGGGGGACGGGGTTGGTGATGGGAGAATGGGTGGCTTGGGTAGGCAAGGGGGTGGTGGTGGGAAAAGGGGTGGGGAAGATGAAGAATTTGTATTTTTTTTAATTAATTATTTTAATATGTTAATATTCAAATTAGATTTTAATTTTTTTATTAATTGTTTATGCCACGTGGCACATGCTTGTCAGCCACATCAACACAAATGTGTATCTCATATTTGCCATGTCATCAGTTAACGATTTACTTAACGGATTTTCTAACGGATGTATAAAATTTAGATAAAATGATAAGTAAATGTATGAAATTGAAATGTTTTAAAGATGTTGTATAAGGTTGCAATCGACCCCAAACCTGAGAGGGTAAAATATAATTTACCCAAAAATAAAAATAAATAAACAAATTCACAAATAAAATGGAAAACTAAAATGAAGATTGGAAAATATCAAGCCCCCGCCACCTCTGCAAGCTCAATCTATGACCACTTAAACCCCATCCCAACCTTTATATTTAAAACCAACCAGCTGAGAATATTATGGTTAACATTAATATTAGTTGTCTCAAAATCTAAATTTCAAACATAGACTAAATAATATGGAACTCGATGATCAAATGGGTATTGATTGAGTCGAAAATGGACCAAATTGAAATTACATTAGTTAGGCAATCTCCTAACAAATAAGTGGGTTAAGAATTCAGATAGGGTTTTCAATAGGTTGAGACCAATTTGAAATGACACTAAAAGGTTGAAGAGTTTTAGGTACTTAATCCTTTTATTATGTACTGCAATTGGACATGTCTATATGTTTACAACATATGAGTTGCCTTTTGCTATACAACAATATTTTGCATTAATAAGTGGGGGATTGGAGCTATACCAACAAGGTGTTTGCATAATAATGTGGTAATGAATTCACTTTCCACGAAAGTTAAACCTATGGCCTTTCATGTACAAATAAAGAAGAATACTACTATAATGTTGTAGTAGTTGTAGTAGTAGTAATAGTAGTGATATTATGAGTTGGCCTTTTGCTAGACACGTGTTGACTGACACCAGAGGGCGACGAAGTTATTAAAAACATGCATACCAATACAATATGTAATTAGAAAGATATAAACGGATGCATAATAGTGTTCAGAGCATACAACTACAAAGAATAATATGGAATGAATTATTAAGAAAATATACGAACAAGGAAATGATGCCTTTACTGAGAAGACTCGAGAATACCTATACTTTAGAGTCTTGAAGTCGAGATCATGTGCCTCGATCCTCACTCTTGAGGGGGCGCAAAACCAGAAAAGGTGAGTGGACCAAAGTTTATAATAATAATATTAATAATAGAAAACCCGTTTTCTTTATGAACATAGTAACCCCCTATTTTGAAAACATATATATAATACTACATATAGGTTTTATGAAAAACCCCAGCATGCCATGTAAAACATTTGTAAATCATGACCGTGAGGTACTCAACTAGGGGTATCATAGTCGCCTGAAGGCAGTACATGTCCATCACCTGAAGGTAAAGCAGAATAAGTTGTCTATCACTAGTAGGTGAAGCTGTATAAAATAACATACATCCACACCGACACTAGCCATGGCTAGTGAAGCTGTCCGACATCGCTTTCAACGGTGAAGCTGGGGGTATATAGTATATCATATAACACTCCTCCATCATCTATGTACTATGATAGACATAATACCCATGGTGTGCGGATGTGCCGTATGATAACCCACTAGGTAAGCACCAAAAACATATCTCAAAATCCCACGTAAAATCCGGCACTCGAAAGCTCCCTAATCTTATAAATCATAGAAACTTTCTAGCTCAATTCATCAATATAAATCATAATGAATCAATATCCATAAATCCATCATATAAATCATAATCGAAATCCATATACGCAAATCCAATCATTCATATCCGCTCGTAAAAACATAATTTTCAATAAATCATGATATTTTGTAAAGCAACTTGATTAAATCCTGAATTCTATATAAACCATAATTATAGAAATCTGGAAAACATATTAAATGCACGGAATATGAAATGCATGCTAGGCTAATATTTTATAAAAATATACAAGTTATGAAGGGGTCCACTCACAAGTTTTCCATTGCCCGAAAACCGCTTGAACTAGCGAGGATAACGTCGCTTCCTGCCAACGTGCCTAAACACAATCAGGGACCTTTTAGTAAAACTATACTAAAACGTTATAATTTTGGAAAACGGATGGCGGATTCAGATTCGACTCGTCGAGGAACCTAAGGAAGGACCTCGGGTTTTTCCCCCACAAATTGCCGCGAGTGGACTCGCCGGAAAATTCAACAATCTCCAAAAATTCCCAAATTTTACAGGAATAAAGATATGAATGAAAGGAACAACTTTCATACCTATGGCTAAGGCCAATTTGGCCGAGAAAAACCCCAATTTCACTCGAACCCGTCGGAAACCCTAAAAATTGGTAACTTTGATTCTACTTCTCCGGTGCTCCGACGCCTCCATGGTTGGTTGGGGTTTGTTACTATGTTCAAGGAGAGTCTAATGGTGGTAGAGATCGATAGAAATCATTTCACAAATGGTGATTCAAGGCTGAGACCCAACTAGACCTGTCGGTGGGTTTTCTCACCACATCGGGGCTAAAATTCGTCGGGTTTGGTTAGAATTAGGTGTTGGGTGTTGTGGTGAGGTTTGGCGGTGATGGAAGGTTAAAGAAAGCTGGAAAATTAGATGTAAAACTGTTGGGAAACTCCAAGGAAACCGGGTCATCACTCGAGTCAAGAGAAACCCGGTCGGTTCTTCTCCTTCTCTCCTCCCTCCTTTCCATCCTTGCTTTCTCTTCTAATTGGTCCCCTCTCTTCTCTTATTTCCTGATTGGGCAGCGCCCACCCTCCTTCCTCTCATTTATCTTCTCTCATCCATCCGTTTCTCTTTTCCTTCAATCTGGGCCATACAAGTGGCTCAATCAGATTTTGCTCCAAAAATCTAGAGCCTTCTAGAAAATAATCAATTCACAATTTTGTCCTCAACTTTGTTCGTTAATAACTCTTTCGTTATAACTCCAAATTGCGTTCCATTTGCGCACACGTGTTTATAGCGACAAGTATTACGAATATACACCAAGAAAATGAATCTTACGTGACACGACAAGGTGGTCAACAAAAGTCAACGTATTTGCTTTGAAGGGCATTTTTGTAAATTCACACTTTTTAAAATTATAAAAACCGTAATTTTTTGGGATGGGTCGTTACACTTGAGTTAAAAGAAACAATGTGATTAGTGGTATTTCTCTTTAATTGAAAGTGACAAGTCTCAGGTTGGACTCACTTAATTAACAAGTTCGATACCTAATTATTCTGATTAGCAATGCTCTTTTGGTATAGAAATATCGTTGTTATGTTTAAAGAACTCTATAGTTTAGGAAGAATGATATATATATATATTACAAATATATAAAAAATTATCATTTATCCAAGCTATATTGAGAGAGATATTTGAGCACACCTTGAGTTTTAGAACAAATGTTTTTAATCACTTGAGCTATAATTAAGCCCCTAACTACTTTATAACAATGTTTAAACTAGTAGATGGATCAACATAGAATAAATGTGTGACACATTTTTATACATTTATCAGCCATACAATTCATATTTTGCCTAATTATTTTCAATTATTATTGGTGTGGTATTTATTTATTATATATATCAACATGGTTGATATATTGACTTTTTGTTGTTTTCACATTCGTCGGGAAGAGAATGTGTGTGCGGATAGTTTTGATAATCTGAGCTTGTCTTATTCATCTTTGATGTGGCATGACTTCCCTCCTTAAGCACTTCTTGCTGATTTGCAGTTGAATTTCTAAGCTTGATTGGTTTCTGATTTTCAAATTAACGGTTCCCTTTATTACTTCATTTTGCAATGTTTTGGTTGATGATGTCCCGACTGTTGTTTTGTCTTTACCTTTGTATTATTAATAACACAAATTTACACGGGAGAGCAGGGGGATTTTTTTGGGTGCTATAGTCCTCTTTGCTTTCAGAGAGGATATGTGCCTTGCACACAACTATTACCGAAGAACTAATATTGTTCTACAATTGAGTACGTAAAAAATGTAACTACAAAGAGATTTGAAGCCAAAATGGTCATCCGAACTCCAATGTTCGATTGCCCCTTCCCCGTTATCTCTTCTATCAAAAGAAATAGTACAAAACTACTTTCCAAAAACACGTGGTCACAAGACAATAAGTGTTGTGGAGGGTAGAGAAACATGCACCGCGCCAGAAGATCAAAGCCTTCCTCATATTTAAGTTGGGATTCAGATTTGAAAGAGAGAGAGAGAGAGAGAGAGAGAGAGAGAGAGAGAGAGAGAGAGAGAGAGAACGAGTTCAACGAAAGGTTGTTTGATGTGATTTTTGCATGCAATTCTTAATCTGTTTTGTTGGTGACATGCATTGCAGGTTGAGGGGTTGAGAGAGTGATTAATGTAATTACAATTTACATGCATAGAAACATTAAACGTACACATAAAATGCTGGATCCGGTGGATGTGGATATTGCAGATTCTGATTTTCTCACCAATCAATCAGATCTTGAAGACTCTTCCGACTCCGACATTGATAATTACTGCTTGGCTTTTACATGCAAGAACCGATTGTTTGGTCGCCAGAAGCCTCTCCATGTTGTCCTCGGCGCCGGTGTATGTACGTAAATTGTGACTCTAATTTTTTTTTTTTTCCCTTTCTGATTGCTGTAAATTTAAGACTACTTACTAATCTAAAGTGAAATTAATTATTGTTTTTCAGCTGCTGATATTATACTTTGGAGGAACAAGCAGATCTCAGCCTACATTTTTATGGGTGCAACACTCATATGGCTTCTATTTGAGAGATTAGGTTATAGTTTGGTCGTGTTCTTTTGCCACGCTTCATTGCTCTCCTTGACAGCCTTGTTCTTGTGGTCCAATTTTGGTTCCTTAATCCATGCTGTGTGAGCTCCTTGATTCTTTTATTTAAATGGATACAAAACGGAAAATTTACATAAATAGAACCGGTTACAAACTTTTGTCGAAAATAATACTAAGAGGACACTAAACAAACAATAAGTTGTATATAAATCACGTTTTAATGCCCTTTTATTGTATGTTTAGGGTTCCTCCGGTTATGTTTTTTTATTTGAGTTTGCAAGCGGTTATGTTTGTGCTTTTTTTTTTAAATTGGTTTTTTCATAGGTGTCTGTGTTATGATTTCTGGATAGAATATGATCATGAAACAGGTCTGCACCGGAAATTCCAGAGATTGTAGTACCACAGCACCTGTTTATGAGGACTGCTATTTCCATGACAACTACATATAATCAAGCATTAAGATCATTTGGGCAAGTAGTTTTTGGGACAGACATAAGAGATTTCCTCGCGGTACCGACATTTTTATCTGCTTCTAGGCTTTGTTTATGCTGTAAGAATAGTAAGTTTTGATTGAATTTTTCAACTTTGACGTAATGAACTCGTCTGCAGGTGGCGGCAACTTTGTGGGTTCTGTCTGTTGCCGGAAGCCGGTGCAGTTTCTTGAGCTTCCTTTACTTAGGTTTGCATCAGCTCCAGCTGTTTCATCCCTACTATTGAGCTTTTAGTCCTCTAGGATTGTGTACTTTTACTGCCATTGATACTGTTTGCAATGTTTACATCAGATTCCTCTTTCTGATTCTTGAACGAGTCCCCCAGAAGGCTTAGTTGCTCCTCGATTTATGTTTCGCCTATTTTTTGTACATCTTGTTGTTGCATCGAAACATTTGTTCACTAATCTGCCAAGTAAAATGACAATGTTGGTTTAGTTTTGTATAATTCTTTTGTGACTGTTCGCTCTTTGAGTCGATTGTTTCCATTCACTCTACTTCTTGCAAGCAATGTTCCACATACATCATTTTTTGCCGAGTATATGCTAATCGTGGTCGCTTCTCTCAGTTAGTTGTATGCTTATTTATTGTATCCACAGAGGAAGGGGGAAACGAACTTGGAACATCTAAATATTGTGAAGAAAAGTACCATTAGACTAATAGCTAGTTGGTCGTGATTTATCTGCTATATGTTCCCAAGACGAGTACTGACTCTTTCGTATCGGTTGGTGCAGTGTTTGTGATACTGATGACCGTGCCAGCGTTGTACGAGAATCTTGAGGATAGCGTGGACAGCATTGCAGAGAAAGCACTGATTGAAATAAAGAAGCAGTATGCAGTGTTGGATGGAAAAGTTCTGCAGAAACTCAAAAAGAAAGTAATTTCTTACAAGAACAAAAAGCAGCCCTAATTATTTGCCAGCCTTCCTGTTTTGAGGTTCTGCTGGACTCTTCTTCTTCATATAGTTGGTACAGTTCATATTTCGATCTTGCTTGTTTCGTTCCCTCGGGTTCGGATGTAGAAAAATATGTTGCTTTCTATGTGTTTCACTATTAGCCTTGTTTAGTTTTCCTTGAGGAGTATTGATCAAGAAAAGTAATCATTCACCTTCCTTATTCGATTGAAGAAAAAGTATTTGTTCATATTTCGGTTTCTGATGTGAATGAAATCGAAAGCAATATATAATCGTGCATGACACGAGCAAACTTCTTCATCCTTTTTGGACAGACACAACTTCTTGAATATACTCTCTTCACACATTAATAGGCAACTACAAAAGTTTAACATAAGGTGCTAACCTCCCAAAACTACACATTAGCTACATGCATCAACTTAAGCTCTAGTTAGTAACAAACGGCGAAATCCACGTCGATAAAATTGAAAGGACAAGGCAAAAAGAAGTGATTTACGCTTTGGCCTCCTCTTTCGATCCTGGAGGCAAGAAGGGTCCCCACCACCCGGATTCATACTTGGAATAAGGTGCTACCCATTTCTGCGGCTTCTCAAACTCGATCTTGGTTGGATTTGAGGCTAATGCTTCTTCTAGACTCGCAGCTTCAAAACTTTCTGCTAACACTCTGTCCAGTCTCAGCTTCATAAACCTGCAGGCGCAAAACATGATCAGATTCAGAAACACTGCCACCATTGTAAGCGTCACAGCTTTCATATTTCTACTTATGTACAACCACATGAAGATACTTCTTGTATTGAAACATCTTTTAGCTGAGAAGGAATTGTTGTTAGCATATCTAGACTTCAATCGTGTAGAATCTCTTTTTACATTGTTGTTACCTTGGTAGACAACGTAATCATTCTCAAGAAGCTTCAAGTTTTGGGGATTACTGGTTTTCTAACATCATATCGTAGAATTCAAAAACCACTCTAAACCCCCTTTCCATCACTTATTTGTTAACTTATAAGATGCAAGGTGAAGATGCACATGTATGAATCTCTATGTCCGCCTCTCAATGCGCAGGATAGGGCTGCACACGACAGACGGTGCTAGCTTGACATACAGTTAACTCATTCTTTAACAACTTAAGCTTTCGAATTCTAGCCATTGTCTAACAGCCGATTCTACATATTGATCGATCAAATCTAGAATTTCACCATCATCAAACTTTGTCACAATACAATTTGACACTAATAAACAACAGCAATTCCCAATTCATTCAACCTCTGATCCTGCTACACTACATCACTACTTAACTAACAAAACGTATGTATCTAGCAACTTCGATGTAAATTTCGATCCTGAAACGAAATAAGCTCGAACAAAACAGAAAACAACAAATCAAAACCGAGCAAGTTCGCAGTGTTGGTGACTTTAGGAGTAAAGAAAAGGGAGAACATACGTAATCCAAGGTCCGTTAGTCGAAACCAGAGCAACGGCAGGCCTTCCTAATCTCTTAGTAATGTTAGGAAACTTATCCAAGAACTTAGGCTCGATCACAAGCCAAAAGTCCTGCTCTTTGTTCTTCTCTCCATAGTGTCGAAGCCTCTCACACAATTGCTCCTGGAAATGCTCCTCCTCATCGAGCATAAACTTCGCATTCGCAACCACGAAATAGTACCTGCTCGGCTTTTCCTGCATTCAGAAACAAATAAAATGGAAAATTTACAGTCTTGCATGAGAAAATGAGAAACAAAAAATGAAAAGAATTTACGGGTTGGAGAGAGAATTGAACCTTATCGGCGGAATCGGAGGAGCTGAGCTGGTCGGAGTCGACGGCGGCGACAGATGTACGGACGGAGGAGGAGGATTTGACGGTGGTTTTGGGAGGGAAGGAGAAGAAGTGGTTGCAGCTGGAATTGGCTGAGAGAGGAAGAGATAAAGATTTGGGCTTTGGATTTCGGATGTGGGTTTGTGAGATGGCCGTGGTTGGTTTCGATTTCACGGCGGCGGCGGCCCAGCATGCCTGACCGAGAGTTGCCACGGCTGACATTGCTCCTTCTGGTTCCCCTTCTTCTTCCCCTGCGTGTCTTCCTTCGATATAATAAGCAAAGCCAGCCTTATCTAGTGTTATCTACAATTACATATTATATATGTTTCTATGTTCAAGAAAATTAGACAGGGGGGGAATCCATTTATATGGTATGGAGACATTGTTATTTTAGTATTTCATGCTAATAATACGTCATGTGAACAAAAAATTTATATATATTCGTTGTATTATTGACACAAGACGACACAATTTTAAATAGTTTTTCTCATGACACATGAACAAATTTCTTTACAGAAAACAAATTGAAGCAATATGATATAAATTTTGTTGCAAGGTGTTGTTTATCTTCAAATGGTATGTTTTCACTTTTAAAATGCCATTCAAAAAGTTCACATGTAATTTTTAGGAAATTGTAACGTCTGAAATATCGCACACACTCTTTTTGAAATGTTACATTGCTTTAATTTTATTTTTAATTGGGATTTTGTAACAATGCCTACAGTTCCAATACCCCTAAAGTTGAAGAGAAATTTGTGAAAAAAAATAACCATATTAGGGGTGGCCTTATGTCCTTTTAATAACACTAAAAAAATTATTTTTGTACCACATTTGCACGCTACATGATATAATGAATGATTTGTACATACTATATCGATTATTGTCGCATTCAAACTAATTGCTCTCATTCCTAAGTTGGAAAATCTAGAGTTTGTTTCTTAGTTTAGACCTATTAATCAGTGTAATGTAGCTTAAAAAATCTTACTTGCATTACAACCAAGGGGCTTTTGCTCCCGAAAGATCGATTGCATATAAGATTTTAATAGCTCAATAAGTTTTCAGTCCTCAATTTATTTTCAACTAACACTTCTCCTCGGGGAAAAAAAAAACTAATACTTCTCCAAGAGTTCACAAATTCAAAATCGTAATACTATTGATGTAACATCCCACATCGTCCAGGGGAGTGGATCATGTGAGCCTTATATGTATATTCTCATCTCTACCTAGCACGAGGCATTTTGGGAGCTCACTGGCTTCGGGTTTCGTAGGAACTCCGAAGTTAAGCGAGTTTGTGCGAGAGCAATCCCAAGTTGGGAAACCCATTGGGAAGTTCTCGTGTGAGTTCCCAGAAACAAAACCGTGAGGACGTGATTGGAGCACAAATCGGATAATATCGTATTACGGTAAAGTCGAGCTCGGGGCGGGGATGTGACAAAAAAACAAAGTCCCTCGCATACGTAGAGCATGTGTAGAGAGGCTAGTTTAGGTCAAGTCGGAGGAATCCTTTTCAAGTGAAAATTTAGGTGACAATTAAAAAAAAAAAGGCTTGAGATGGAAAGTGACGGAATTAGATCCTATCCGGATCTCCTCACTGTGGATATGGGGAATCGATTAATATCAACCGTTGATCAAATATCGTGCAGCCATAATTGAATGCTTTTTATATTTTCAAAATAAAACAGCCTCGTTTTGCGTAAAAAATATTTAAAAAGAAAAAAACTGCGGTCACATGATTTTTGATGAACGATTGTTATTAAATGATCCCCGGGATCCTTAGTGAGGGGATGTGGAGAGGATCTAATTCCGAAAGTGACCGAAGTGAATTCCCAGTTGGTTCAAGCCCATTGGGCCTGAGTTCTGTAATTCAAGCCCATTTATAATAAAAAATTAAACACGGGCGGAAAGCATCAGCTCAAGTAAGTCAAAAGCGTAAAATGCCGTTGTCGACGGTGGCTTCCACTGTTAGATCTTTCATTACACGATCGTCCTTCGTCGCCAGAGCCGCCTTCCTTCCTCCTTCCTCCTTCTCCACCTCCGCCAAGAAACCACCAATTCCGACCCTTTCTTCTTCCTTTACCTCCGTCTCCGGCTCCTTTCATTATACTTTGTTTATAAAACCCAAACAGATGGCTTCGCAGATGTCTTCGGAGAGCTTCAAGTTCGGGCCGTACAAGATCGACGGGAGGGGAGTGTTCTACTCCACCAATCTATCCTTCGCCATGGTTAACCTGCGCCCTCTTGTTCCTGGTACTTTTCTCTCACTCTTAACGCTGAATAATCAAGCATGAAAATTGAATGTAAAAGTTGCAAATTTGATGACCCAATTCTCCTTTTTCTTTGCAGGTCATATCCTTTCATTTGCTTTAAAAGTAAATTTTGTTTTGGGATCGGGCAATAAATGCGTTGTTGCTTTGTTCTATAAGAAAGAAAAAGAAGTCCGGAAATTTCCTGTTTTTTTCTTTAGTTGTGATAGCGTTAGTGGTTTTAATAATTAGTTGTTAGGGGGAAGAGAATCGGTAGAGATTGAATCAGTACCAGGTGCATAGGCATGGTTGCCTTTTGCAACTATGGTAAAGAGCCATCTGCAGGAAATTTCCTTGTTTTAGTGCCCTTTTTCTTGATTGGAGAATTAAGGCAGCATGTTAGTTTTGTTATGAGTTTTGTTACTGATTGATTGGATCATACTGGTGAGTAGTGAGTACGGATGTCAAAGGAAAGGGTGCTGGTTTTTCGTTCTGGATCCGAAAAGGAAGAGTCTTTTATCCGGCTTGATTTTTGGTCCGAAACGGTTTTCTGTGGCACCAAAATGTAAGCAGCAGATGGTAGATTCAGCTGGTTGGAATGCTTGAGTCTTAAGAGCATGCTACAAAGTGCATCCCTTTTTATTATTAGATATTGACTGGTTTCTTTTGGACCACGGGTCTGTATATAGTTTATCATTGACCAATATGTCCTAACTGCCTTTCTCGTCTGCATATGTTGAAATACAATGGCCAAGCATCATGTGTATTTAACCCCCGGCTATCCAGATTGATCCTCTTTTCCATGTTGTTATGTGTGCAAACTATACCCATTTTATTGTGGCACTATAGTATGCCCAATTCAATCATGCTTGACTTAACATCATGTACATGTACTTGTCTGCCCAAGGCGTGAAGTGAAGCGCTTTGGTGATCTCACTGCTGATGAGACCAGTGACCTTTGGATCACAGCGCAAAAGGTTGGTAGTCGGCTGGAGAGTTACCACAAAGCATCATCTCTCACACTTGCTATTCAAGTAAGAATTTCAGACCTTTAACTTCTTTTTTGTTAGTGAACAATATTTGTGTTTGGCCTGGTTTTCAGTCTGTTATTTTGCCCTTGAGATCTGTTACTGATATTACTTTTAACCTTTTAACCAAGTGTAATGCCATATATTCATAAGCCGTTCCTGTTTATCGCCACATAAAGCATACAACTTAGATCATTTTTACTTGTTACTGTTCTAATCTAAGAGTGTATGTATATTCTAGATATTTATTTCTTCATGTATATTCTTATTTTGGTCGTACTTTAAAACTTCCTCCAAGCTGTTAGGTTTCTTTTCACCTCCATATCACCTACCAATTATGCTTTGAACTTGTTATTTGAGGTTGAGCGGGTTACCTACTTTTTGTGTGGTATTCCATGGCAACAGTTTTGCGTTATGATGTTTGATGGGAGACAGTCCATTCTTAAGTTCATATCTTAGGATCTGAAATTTTTGTTGCTGCACATAGTAATGGTTTTATGTCCCCCCAAGCCAACTTTGTCCTCATTGTTCGTAGGATGGACCCCAAGCCGGACAGAGCGTACCCCATGTTCATATCCATATCCTCCCACGGAAAGTTGGTGACTTTGAGAAGAACGATGAGATTTATGATGCAGTAAGATTGGAACGTCTATTTCAGGTTTTATTAACACTTACTAATTCGCATGTTTTAGCTCGAGTATTTACTTTTTCTGTGTTCAATGCTATAGCTAGAAGAAAAGGAGAAGGAATTAAAGCGAAAGCTAGATTTAGACCAGGAAAGGAAGGACAGAAGCCTCGAGGAAATGACACAAGAAGCTGAAGAGTACAAACAGTTGTTTTAGAAGGTAGAATCTGCATTGCAGATGTTCGATATGCACAGCACAATATGTAAATTTTTTCTCACGGGATGTTTCCAGTGTATTCGGATGCTTTACTATGATTGTAGCTGGTTTATTAGGGTCGGAGCTTGTTGTGATAACGTCAGTCGGATCCCCATTTATAGGAAAACTAATGAAAAGGGCTTGAAAACTTTGAGTTTTAATGATAAGGACAAAACATCAATCATTCCGAACAGATTCAACCATAATTTTTCTAAATCTCGAAAGCAGTCACATTCACGACTGAAGCGTCGAACAAAAGACCATTATACAGTATGCTTAATTTATGGAGGAAAAAAAAATCAATTTACGTTGTAACGGCAAAGGAATTTAACAATTAGAATGACATGTGGATAGATAGGTTCGGTTCTGTTTCTCCAATGGCATGTCACTTATCGGTCCAAAAGACAAGTTTTGTGACAACGGTTTTAACAACCAAATATAAGGAACTCACAGACTCGTGCGTAGCCACATTGTCAAGAACAGATGCACCCCTCCATCAATTCGAGTTCAGATATCTCTTTTCGCACGTTACATTAGTTTAAAGTAGAATATTGCGTGCATGCGCCTCGGGCTGCAATGGTTAGTTTCTTTGGGCCTTTGGGGCGCCGAAGTTTTCTTCCTCAAAGAAATGGCGGGAAAAGTTGTGCATTTCTACCGGTTGCCTTAATTAATTTCTGACGCTATATGTCATCTGCTTATGTAAAAGTACGTCTAAAACCTCACAAAACTCTAAAACAAAAAAGCAGCTCAGAACTCAAAAGTGCTTTTCTTTCCTCCAAAAAATCCTTGCCAACTGATCGTCTCCACAGAAATGCAGTCCATACTCGAGGTGAAGGATCTTCTCGTCTTCTGCTTCTTGTTTTCTTCAGTCTAAACTTTTTTGGGTGTAGAAATATTTTGGGGTTTCGTCGTTTCGGCCTGTACCAGAAGGAAGTGATTGAGAAAATCATAAGGGAAACGACTCGTTGATTGTGATGGCCACCGGAAGCGGCAAGTCGTTGTGGGAAAAGCTTCTTCCTTTCCTTTCTCTGTTGTTTGACTAGGGTTTTACAAGTGCTTGATTTACTGGGTTGTTTCTTTCCTCCAAAAAATCCTTGCCAACTGATCGTCTCCACAGAAAATGCAGTCCATTCTGAAGGTGAAGAACCTTATCTTCTTCTGCTTCTTGGTTTCTTTTCTTCGGTTTTCAGTCTAATATTTTTTTTTTTTTTGGGTGTAGGAATATTTTGGGTTTTCTTCGTTTCGGCCGTACCAGAAGGAAATGGTTGAGAAAATCATAGAGGGAAACGACTCGTTGATTGTGATGGCCACCGGAAGCGGCAAGTCGTTGTGGTAAAAGCTTCTTCCTTTCCTTTCTCTGTTGTTTGAGTAGGGTTTTACAAGTGTTTGATTTACTGTGTTGTTTCTGTTGACAGCTATCAGGTGCCTCCGTTGGTTATCCGAAAGACCGGTGTCGTTGTGAGCCCTCTTATATCCCTAATGCAAGATCAGGTGAACCAAAGATTTTTTCTTTTTGTTGGGGTTTTCTTTTTTGTTGAATAATAAACCATTATTCAACAAAAAAGAAAACCCTGCGTAAAGCGGGAGCCTTGTGCACTGGTACGACCTTTTTTTTTTAATGGTTTATAATCATGTTATTTGGTTCAGTTTGTGTCGAAGATTAGTAATCAGTAATTGCATGTTGTCGGAAATGTTTTGAATTTTTTGATGTTTTATTTAAAGGTAATGTCTTTGAAGCAACGAGGAATCAGAGCCGAGTTTATGGGAAGTAGTCAAACTGATTCCACTGTCCAGAGCAGAGCTGAAAGTGGTCAGTTTGATATCTTGTACATGACCCCGGAAAAGGCATGTTCGGTTCCTGCTAGGTACATTACTACTTTTATTTGCCATTTGTCAGTTTCAAGTTTTCCGTTCTATTGTGCACTCGTACTTGTGTGCTATATTACAATTACAAATATGAACTGGGAGTTTGGACTAGCAAACTTGGACTACTACTGTCATGGATGTGTATGATGATTTTGATGAGAACTTTATAGCCTGTCCAGTATCAAGATTTTTTTGGTCTATGGGAGTATTTTAGTGGATATTACGATGTCAATATTATATTCTAGTTTATTTATTTTTCTTGCAGAAATCGGTATCCTGACTCTTACGTTTTCTTGCAGTTTCTGGTCCAATTTGCTAAGTGTTGGACTCTGTTTGTTTGCTGTTGATGAAGCACATTGCATATCGCAGTGGGGCTATGATTTCAGGTCACTGCTATTTCGTGGTTCTTCCTAAAATAAATCCTAATGGCTTGATTTTCATAATCTTAGTTTATGAATTGTTGGGACTTTGGCCTGTGAAATTTGTTTTGGCATCATTCTCTCCAACTTTTCTTGCTAGAACAGGATCGAGTTCCACATAGTTTCTCAAGTTTATGTTTCTTGTTACTGATCCTACTTACTTCAGTTTTAAAATAAAGTTGGCTAGGTTTTTTTTTTATTTTTTTTATTTTGAGAAGAAAGAAGCGCCCACCGAGCACTAGGGCTAGTCTTTGGGTGGTGGCACTAGGGTAGTTTCTTGTTTCAAAAGGGTATTTTCAGTCGTCTCATAGAGCTTCATGTGTTGATTTTGTTCCTTGTATGTATATTTCTCACTTTGCTTTTTGCCTATAATTATCTTAATGTTACTTGTAATCACCAATCATCATCATCTGAGCATTTCTCACTGTGGACTCTACAGGGTGGTATACAAGAAGTTAGACAAGTTACGTGCCATTCTTGTTGGTGTTCCATTTATTGCCTTAACTGCAACTGCTACGGAAAAGTATGTCTCTATCTCTCTATATCTCTCTGGGATTTTGATGTTCTTATCAGCTGTTGCTTTTCTATTAGGGTATTGCTTCCTTTTGCTTAACATCATCAGAATTCAACTAATAAAATTTACAACATTCTCTTTCTGTAGGGAGCTTGTACTATCTGCTTTCAGTCTTTATATTGCAACAGAAATCTCTTTGTTCGTTGGACTACTTGTTTCTCTAATTCTGCTCACCCTCGGAACTTCATAACTTAAGAACAACTATAGCAACTAGGAAGTGAGCTATTGTCATCTATTAGTTTTGACATTTGCTAGAGCCTAGAAAACAGTGGCACAAAACTATTCATTACTTGACCCATGCTCTTACGATCTTTTGTAACTTAACATATATGACTATATTTCACTTTCGAATAGGTGGTTTTTTATTTTCATTTTTCTGTTCAATATTTATCTATACTAATATTCATATTCCAGGGTTCGAATGGACATTGTTAATTCCTTGAAGATGCAAAACCCATATGTTGCCATAGGCTCATTTGACCGGACAAATCTGTTCTATGTTGTCAAGTCATTCAAACATGGTCAGTCATTTATTCAGGAGCTCGTCCAAGAAGTTTCAAAATTTGTGCGCTCAGATGGTTCAACTATCATTTACTGCACGGCAATTAAAGATGTTGAGCAGGTAAGCTCTTCAAATGCATTCTGTTATTCTTAACATATGTATTTTTTTTATGCATGTATGGTATCTGTGTAACTTATCGTTCACATTATATCATGTGTATGATATCTTGTTTTATTCATGAATGTACTTTTTTGCAGAACTTGGCTTACATTCTTTTAATGTTTTTCATTACCTTCACTAGGTATTTGGGTCACTTGAGGAGGCAGGTATTAAGGCAGGAATATATCATGGTCAAATGGACAATAGTGCTCGTGCGGAGTCCCATAGATTCTCACCCTATTCCATGTGTATTTAAACTTAAAGTAGCACTTATAGTTGCTCCTTGTGCTATCAGTGTAATTTTTTAGTACAGCACCCGTCCATTTCTTAACGTTACATTGATCTGATTTGACATGATGCTTATTACTCTTTTTATCAGATTGTTTATAAGAGATGAACTAAATGTCATGGTTGCTACAATTGCTTTTGGAATGGGTATCGATAAGCCAAACATAAGGCAAGTGATACATTATGGTTGCCCAAAGAGTTTGGAGCGTTATTACCAGGAAAGTGGACGATGCGGTAGAGATGGTATTGCATCTGTCTGCTGGCTTTATTACACTAGAAGTGACTTTGCAAAAGCTAAGTTTTACATTAGAGAGCTACATTCTGTAAGTGCTTATTTTGTTTCTGTTGTAGGATGTGGCTAAATATTTATGGATGCTGTTCTGTAACTTCTTATTTGTTTCTATTTTTCTGCCTCATGAGTTTTTGTGGGCTTCTAATCACCAGGAAAGTCAACGTAAAGCTGTTGTAGAGTCATTGATGGCAGCAAAACAGTATTGCTTATTGACAACTTGCAGAAGGAAGTTCTTGCTTGGTCACTTTGGGGAAAAGTTTCCAGCTGATAAATGCGGTATGGATCTGCTTTCTTCATTGGAATTCCTGAGTTCAGTCTCCCTAAATTTTAGTGTTGAAGTTTTAAACTGCATCCGTGTGCTATAGGTCAATCATCTGCCTAATTTGCTCATTGCTAGCTTTTGATGCTAGGATTTAAATTTGGGCCCTTGTCGTTTCAATAAAATAGTAGAACGTGCTGGTGGTGAACTTGACAGAGATGATATAATTACATGTTAACATCCAAGGGACTGCTTAGATTCGATTGTATAGTTTGAAAGTTTTTATGATAGTTGAAGTTGTTTCGTAAAATGTTTTTAGATTATAATATTAGATTGAAATATAATTGTTTTACAGCTTTAGCATCACCTGCATCAATATTCCATGGCAGATAATCTTACAACTTAAACTGAACCAATAATTATGCCGTGGCTTAAATGTGCTTGTAGGTAATTGTGATAACTGAATTTCCACAAAGAGGGAGCGGGACATGTCTAGAGAAGCATTTCTTCTAATGGCCTGTATTCAATCATGTAGGGGTAAATGGGATCTCAATATTCCTGTAGACATTCTTCGTGGCTCTCGAGTAAGTTGTAATGCATTTTTGAAACTCAATATACCATGTTTATCATTGATGTTGCATAAGTAATACTGCGAGAATCTAAAATGTGAATGTTTGGAATTCAATGATCCGGGGATCCAACGAGTTGAACTTTATGGACAAAAGTTGTTTTTCCCTGTATTCATTTGGCATTGTTCAAGCCTTCAAGGGGAAAATCTTTATTTTTAGCCTTGTATTTTAGCTGAAGAGATGTCTTTGTTTGCAGTCTTCAAAGAAATATATGTCTTGCTAAAATTGTAGGAATAAAATTCAAATTAACTTAATGAAATAAACACGTGAGTGATAGAAACTGAAAGTTGTAACTCAAAAAATATTTGATAGGAATGTTTTTTACGGTTAGCTTCTGTTAAACTTTGAAAGTGCCTCGCCCTAAGTTCTTTAAAATGTCATTTTTCAGTTGCTGTTGTTTTTTTCAACTTTTATGTCATTGTGTTACTCATGGTGATCTTTCCTTGTGGCATACAGGCTAAAAAATTTATCGATGCCCAATATGACAAGCTTCCACTGCATGGTCTTGGGAAGGACTATTCATCAAATTGGTGGAAAGCACTTGGTTACCAATTAATCTCTTCTGGTATATAAGGGATACTTTCTTTTAAGTTGTAGTAATTAATGCACAAGAAGATTTTTACTAATTTTTAATATTCTATCAGCTGATCTCCTTGCTCCGAGTATTATTTTTGGCATTTTAGTACCGGATGCATATGAACGCTTAATTGGTCAGTTTATGAGTTAAAATGCTCTTTTTAATACAGGTTATTTGATGGAGACAGTAAATGACACATACAGAACTGTGAGGTATACTATTTTCATTTATTCTATTTTTGCAGAAGGTAAAACTTTATAATAAATCTCTTCGAGGTCCATTTATTTTTTAATGATACTAAATGCCACCCGAAATGACCTTCTCTGTCGTTACTTATAGATACTTTTTCTTTTTCTTGAATTTCAATTTCAAAACTCGAAATGGAAATGATTGAATTTGAGTGTTTTTTTTTTTTTTTTTTTTTTTTGTGCATCAGTCTTAGTCCAAAAGCGTACCAATTTCTTAGTTCTGCTGGACCGGATCATCAACCACCCCTATTCTTGCCAGTGACCAGTGAAATGGTCGATGATGAGGACAATAAGCAGGCATCAGGCGAAGTTGGAGAAATTAAGAGTTCGGATACTCTGGAATGTGAAGGATTCTCAGAGGTTGGCAATTTAAGCATTATTGTGTTTGTTCACCTCAGTTACTCAATGTTTTATCCATATGTTATCAATATTTACAGTATAACCGAGTGATTCAGAAAAAGCTGGTTTTCAAGGTTTTATTTATTAGTTTTTCATTCCCTTCAGCATTCCTTAATAAGTTGCCTGCGAAACTTAAATGACTAAACCACTTAGACATCGTTTGAGTTGAGAAATCTACATAAAGTTTGCAGCAGTGTATCTTGGGTTATTGATGAAAGTTGGTTCACTGTTTTTCTTTTGCGTCTTTATTTTTCATCTCTCCGTTATAGTATTACCTTTTTTATGCATTTTCATTTTCTCTCAGGCGGAGAAACAACTCTACTGCATGCTTTTAGAAGAGAGAAGGAAGCTCGCAAGAAGCCTCCGTAGGATCTCTTTTTAATTATACAGTCAAGACACCGATGCCAAATACTTTATCCAATAATATCTAAAGAGAAATTTTCTTTTAATTTTTTCCCCAGAAACGTTGATTTTCATCCAAATTTTACTCTTTTCAGATATGTTATTTGTGGTGATCAAACAATCAAAATAATCGCTTTAGCAAGACCATCTACCAAAGCAAGGCTAGCAAACATTGATGGTGTCAGCCAGGTATGTCTTGCAGAGAGCAATGGCAAAGCTAGCTTTCTGTATATAATATATATATATGTATGTATGTATGTATATATATATGTATATATATGTATGTATATATGTCTCCTTTCTCCTGTGTGATAACTAGGATCTTAACTACAATTGGCAAACCAGCTAAACCCTCGTAGTTTGCTAGTAGCTAAAAATTTTCTTCTCAAACTCTTTAGTTCTGAACGACAAGGATTTTATACATTGCATTGATGTGAAACAGGTTCTGACGCTGATACATCTTTTGAGTTTTTCCGACTGAATATAATCTGTTTGTAGTAATCATGTCCTTCGGTTGGCAAAGGAGCTTGAATATGTACTGATCAATACGTGGTTCACGATTTTCAAGCACACTTTTTACTTAGTGATGGCTTCCAGTGCTATCCAGAATATTTGCCGGACATAGGCACAAGTAACTGGTCAGAAATTCGTTGCAGGATTGAACATGACAGTACCTTACCACACGCTATAATTCACAACAATAGGAGAATGTTTTCCGTACAAGTTAAATTTTATAATGACATCTTTATTTATGTTGTAGCACCTTGTAGTGACACATGGCAACAATTTTCTTCAGATCATCCGGAATCTATCACGAAGACTAAATCTTCCACTGGATGGAGAGGCAACCGTACAAACTACTGCTATTACGAGAAAAGTCTATCCAGTACCCAACCTACCAAAAAAGTTAATGCCAGCAAGGTTTGAAGCTTGGAAATTGTGGCATTTAGAGGGGATGTCGATGCAGAAAGTTGCCGTATGTTTTCAGATATTCAGTATTTACTATGGACCATTATCTTTTTCTTATGCTTCAATTCTTACATTGCATCGATCTTTTTTAATCACAGAACTTCCCTAGTAGATCAGCTCCTATTAAAGAGCAGACTGTTCTTGGTTATCTGGTACAAGCAGCTCAAGAAGGATGTGAAATTGATTGGATCAGGCTCTGCAACGAGGTCAGACTAACACATAAAGTTCTCTTGGATATTCAGTGTGCCATTTCAAAGGTTGGCTCTATGGAAAGGCTAAAGCCTATCAAAGACGAATTGCCAGAAGACGTGAGCTTCAAAACGTTTGCCTTGTTTTGGCAGTTCATGTTTAATTATGCTATTAATGCGTCTGTCTAATTAAGTGTGTATATCCGCATTTATATGTGCTTAATACTCGTATAGACGGGCCGTTTACGTGCAATTATCGTTTATCTGATTGAACATATTTTAAAATGCCAGATAAGTTATGCACACATCAATATTTGCCTAGCAATGCAAAAGCTTGGAGTGTCTCTGGAAGCTGGTCAACTTCCGAATAAGGAAACACAATCGTCACCGTGTTCTGCTCGTGCAACCCCCATGGAAGAACCTCTTGAAGATAAAAATGAAGAAACCGCTTCTCTTCCCTTGACCAGGAGACAAAGAGGAAAGCAACCCAAAGAACATTTAGAGGATTTACTTACTCCCAACGATTGGCTTAAGAACCAAGACGGGGTAAGTAGTGTAGTGAAATGGAAAGTGAAATGGAAAGCTTTATCATCCTCACCTTTCGACCCTGCAAGCTAAAACTAACAAATTCAAAAAACTCGGATGTTTGCAGGCCTCTCTCTATCAGATTTTGGAGCACTTCAGCGGATCTGAAGAACAATCTGTGATTGATATACTTAGCTCCCTTGAAGTTGACTTTCTAATATGTAAAAAGAACAATATCTATATGGTTATCTAATTGTAAAAGGACGGGTTGTCAAGTTGCTGAAGAGACTTCGTATGTTAAACTGTTCGTACGGCATTTGTGAAGCCCTAAAATTTTAGGACAGATTAACAACTAACCCGAACAATCAAGAGACAGTAAGGTAACGTTTGAATAGATTGGTTTCAGTTGCCTATGATGAGCGATTCTGATTCTACTTTCGAACTGAAATGCCTTCCGCCTAGGGTTCTGATTTTTCGACGTTATGTAACCACACCTTCAAAACTCATCCGATACAAGTGATCCGACCTCTATTAGAGACATGGTACATAAGGCGGTGTCCATAGCATTTTCCCTAGGTTAAAAGCAGAAGCTCTGCATGAAATTAGGTATTTGTGACAAATATTTTGAAAGGTAGGTCAGAAGCAACATGTTAAAATCAAAAATTTCTTGGCCCCCTACCTACATAAAACCAGGAGGGGCCAGATTGTAACAAAACAGAAGAGTCTGAGTTAACCTCCTGCATTTTCCCCACCCCGGCCAAAAGTATAAAATTGAAGGTGTTAATCTCTATGTAAAGCGTCGTCGAGCTCTATTTCCAGGCCTACACGATTCTTAATCGAGGCACTGGCGTGTAGAGGTATGCCGCATTTTCTCTGGATCTCCTTGAACTTTTCGACATCAAAATTATGACGCTCGATCAGTTTCCTCTGCCTCCTGAGAAAGAGCCTCTTCATCAGATCTTGGTAAGTTGGATCTCTTGACGTGATCAAGAAGTAGGCATAGCCTATGCCAATGCAAGCTGTTGTTGTGAAGTAGGCGAGTGGTTCCACTACGTCCCATGAGAAGTCCCAATATGTTAGCCTGAAAAAGAGCCCGAGCTGTGTCAGGAGCACCCCCAGACCAGCCCAGAGAATGCGCCGGACCTGCTTATGTGCCAACACATCGATTTCTTCCTTCTTCTCTTGCAGCTTTTTTAACTCCGCCCACAAGGGGTCATCTTCCGGAGTCAAAGCAAGGGGTACTGCTTTTCGAACTAGCTCCACAACCTGGAAGTTACGAATGAGATGCAGCGGTATGAGTCAATGTAATGTAAGGCCTCTAAACAGATAAATTGTGTTCGAGAAAGCTCTCGTAACCAGCTCAGATTCTTAATTCATATCCAATGCAGGAAGCACATATCATAACAGTAATAAGAACTGGCAATACCAGTAATGTTCCAAAATCCAAATAGGACAGATCCTATATTTGGTCAATTTCGAATCTCTGCTTTAGACTTGAAAGATGAGATGTCTACACAATGCATACAACTACCAAGTATTAACATAAAAACTCAAACAATCCCATTCGCAATCACGAAGGAAAGACAACAGAAGCTAAAAGCAACTAGATTCAGCCCCAAAAGAACTATCGAAATCCTATGCCCTGTTTGGATCAGTAGTTTTGGAAGAACTACAAACCTTCATCGCCATGTAAAAGGTAAATACGTAAAAACTCAGCAAGGAGCCAAAAAGACAGGTTTATGGGATCTAACCAAATTCTGAAGAACAAGGAAATACACAAAGAAACCTCCATGTAGTTACCTAATAGATGGTAAGTAATTACCACAGATGGTAAGTAACCACTGAAACTTGCCAAAGTTTCTATCTCTGAAAATAATTTCAACTTAATTTCCTATCCCTTCAATTTGGAAGCCCGGAAAATATGTGATCCCCAACTATGTACTTAATAATTCCGTGAAGTCAAGGGAATAGCAATAACAAATGGAGAGAGGGGCCATCCAGATAGGGCCACAAAAAGGAAAAGGAGATAAACATTTCCCAAAAACAAACCCCATTGGCCATCTGTGTAAAGTAGAGTAGTTTAGAATATTCAAAACACGAAAGCGAAATTACATTCTGATATAAGTTCAAAGGAACAATAAGGAGTTAAGGGGAGGAGGTTTCATACCCTATTAGGATGCAGGAGGACCTTGTCCCGGAACAAAAGGATGACGCCGGCCTCGTCGAGAACCCGAGCAAAAGCAGCAGCCTCTTCCGGCGATCTGGCAACCCCAATGCTCTGGCACGCCTCCAGAAGATGAGAATACGGTATTGCCTCTTTCTCCTCTGTCCCAAGCTGGGCCTTTAAAGCCTCCACATTCACCAGCCTCATCAGCCTCTTGGCCTCCGCAAACGATATCGTCTCTCCTCCTATGCTCAGCTCTGCTGCTCCTCCCACTCCGCCGCTGAAATCACCAGAAGACGACATTCTCCTCTTCGGAATCAGGGCCAAAGACGAAGTTGCAGGAAAATTCAACAACCCGCATTCTTGTTTAGCAAAACCCTTGAATCCAAAACATGGGTTGGGGCCGTTGGGCTTCCCCAACCCCATTTGTCTCACCAACACACCACTGCTCTTACACCATCTCCACATTCTGCCCAAACCTTCAAACTTTCCCACTCACCTCAACTGTCTGTGACTTACAGCTCCCCCCGTCTCTTCACTCTCTCTCTATATATATAGTATAAGAACCCAATTTCCTATTGAAAACTTGCAAATTTACGCCTACCCACGAATCCTTTAGAGATTTGGAGAATTGGGTTTTGGGAAATGAGCGATTTGGAATCGAAAGGGGAAAGAAAGGAGCAATCTTTAAGCCATGGGAGGATCTCAGAAGAGAAAGAAAGAAAGTTGAATAAATAACAGGAGGCGGTAAAAACACTGCAGTTTTACAAGGCAAGGAAGCAAAAACGGCCCGCCAACTACGTTGGTTCATATGTTTCTCCCAACACAAAAATAGGAGACAGAAAAAAACTCAAAAATTGGTCTCTTTCTACGTTGGTTCAATTGTTTTCTTTCTCCTTTGGTTCGTGTGGACATAAATATAGCAACGGGTCTCTCTCTCTCTCCTCTTGTCTCTTTCTATCTCTCTCTCTCTAGGATTCAACGTTCCTATTCCGACTAATAACCTCGTGGTCACCACCATCTCCCTCACACGGCCACCACTCTCCTCACACGCACAAGTCACACTGAAAAAGTTTGACTTTTGACTCAACCAAATCGATTTGGGAAATTTGGGAGTTAATTGAAGGAAAAGTTGGGAGCCTTATCTCATTGCCAAGAGGTTTCGTCCATTCTTCTGGATTTTGGGTTTTTGGAGGTGGGTGGGGATTTAATTTTAGAAGAACAACTTGTACGTTACATGTATTTCGTTACAGTAACGTCATGCTGATAAAATAAAAACATGCAAATAAAATTTTACGTATATTTTTATTTTTATTGGCACAGCTAGAGACCTCACGGATGAAAAGACATACAAGTCATTTTCATGCTTTTATTGCTTGCTTCTCTGATGCAGCGTTTGTAGGAAACTATCCTTTTCGTTTTCGAACCAGGATCCTGTCTTGAGCAATTCCCTAGGAATCCTAGGGATCCCGCAATCTTGTCCGTTCATTTTATATCATGCGGTCAGTTTTCGTTAGGTACTATTTATATTTGAATTTCAAAATTTAAATTTTAAATGATTTCTGACCGCACAATATACGATGAATTGAGAAGATTACGGGATCCCTAAGGAATTGCTCAGGAGAGGATCATGGTTCTTCGTTTTCGATGGTTTATTTTTATTGCTAACTTGTTTTTCCAAATTTGAAAAGGTCTTTATCCCAATATTCTTTTTTCCTAACCAAAAGAAAGAGAGAAAAGTAATACTGTATTACCGCAGGTGGCCTTAATTCTAAAATATGGGTTAAAAAATGTTGTAAAAAGGCTAGTTTTCAAAATTTTCGTACCATGTTTTCAAAATCGGCATATTTGTTGATTTGTCTGAAGAATTTGTATGGAATTGTTAATTTTTCTTGAATTTTGATTTTAGCCAATTACCCCTTAAACTTTTATAATTAGTCAATTTTCTTTTAACTTTAGTTTTAGTCGATTCCCCACTGAACTTTTATAAATAGCCAATTTTCTCTCAAGTGCTAGATTTTAAAAAATTTAAACCAATTTTTCATCAATCTTGATCAAAGGGACAATACATGACAACCGTATGAGGGCAAAAAGATAGAAAATTACATAGATGGAAAATTGGATAAAATTTTTTAAAATCTAACGCCATGAGAGAAATTGGCTATTTATAAAATTCAGAACGTAATTGGCTATAATTAAGGGTAGGGGGTCGAAAATTGACTACTTATAAAAGTTCAAGAGGGTAACTAGCTAAAATTAAAGTAACAGAGAGAAAATTGATAGCTCTATATAAGTTCCGAAAACAAATCGACAAATACCTCTTCAAAAATTTCCTACAGCTAAAGCCTAAGATCATCTCCAACCCTTGGGCTAAAAGCCAAAATTTTTAGTCTGGAAAATTTAGCTTTTAGCCCATAAACATCTTTTCTGCTCCAACCCTTTTGCCCTAAAATTTTAGCCGGAATTATTAAAGAATGAACTTAGGCTAATTTTTTTTTCTTAAATCAATTTAAAAAAAAATAAATAAATATGTAGATTATTGTAAATTAATTTTATGAACATTTTAATCTAAAAAAATTTAAATTCCGATAAACATTTCGCATTTAGCCCGGAGGGAAAGCTGGGGGGTATTTGGCCCAGAAATAGCATTTGGCATTTAGCCTAAAATTTTAACATGAGTTGGAGAGTGCTTGGGGGGTAATTTGGCTTTTAGCCCAGGGTTGGAGATGGTCTGAACGGGGACTCTTTCAGACCAAAAAAACAAAAGCTAAGACCATCTCCAACCCTTAGGCTAAAAACCAATTTTTTTAGCCCGGAAAATTTAGCTTTTAGCCCAGAAACATCTTTTCTGCTCCAACCCTTCTGCCCTAAAATTTTAGCCCGGAATTATTAAAAAATGAACTTAGGCTAATTTTTTTCTTAAATCAATTTTTTTTAAAATAAATAAATATGTAGATTATTGTAAATTAATTTTATGAACATTTTAATCTAAAAAAATTTAAATTCTGATAAACATTTCGCATTTAGCCCAGGGGGAAAGCTGGGGGGTATTTGGCCCAGAAATAGCATTTGGCATTTAGCCTAAAATTTTAACTTGGGTTGGAGAGTGTTTGGGGGGGGGTAATTTGAGGGGTAATTTGGCTTTTAGCCCAGGGTCGAAGATGGTCTAAGGGAATATATATTCCAATACAGTTAAAATATTTGAATTTTTCTGATTCATAATTTCCGAGCATTTATAACACACGATCCAAAAATCTGAATTTCACGTTATAATCTATAATTTAATATTTGAAAAAACTGTATTTTGATAAATTAAGAAAAGTTAATCTCACTCTCATCATTATTTCCCCATTTCCTAACTCATGCTCTTTTTATAAATTTCTTGATTAAAGCTACTAGCCACTTGCAAGCTGACTATCTTTGAATAGTCCATTTGCGTACACTATGAAAAATCTTATCTCCACAATTTTTATATTTTAAAAAATGCAAATATATGTATATATAAAAATTATTTGAGTGCAGTGGAGGTCTATTATTCGGACCACATTGTTTATAAAGGTAAGAATTTTGTAGGTTTTATATGTAGTAAGTACATTAGGCAATGGGAATCCGAATGCTCTTTGAACCTAGAGTAGGCTTGACAGTTTTTTGCACGACATGTTAACTCGATATGAAATAACACGAATGTAATAGGTTTCGAATTAAACCGTTAGCAAGTTGGATTGTTATTGGTCATCCGTTAATGAGTCGGATCATTATCGAGTCATTTGTTAAGAATCGATAAGATATCTTTTGTCAGACCTAGACATTAGACATGATAATGCATGACCTGTTAACCCCACATGAAATGACACAAATTCGATAACGAATCAGGTCGTTATCGGATCATCTGTTATGAACTCATTAAAATAACGAATATGACACGAACGATACAAACACGGCAAACACAACCCGTTTGTCAATCCTAACCTAGTGGACTTTGCTTTATGAATGAGTAAGAGGGTAGTTCTATAAAACGCATGCGTAATCCTAAATTAAACTAACATTTGACTAGGAAAACGAACGGAAAATGATTTCTGCACGCCCTATCTGTTTCTATCCATCGAGGTTTCTTTGTTTTATTTGATTTAAAGCCTGAAAAACAAACAAGGGTATTTATTGGAAGGAATGGTATGTGAAAATCATTTTCATAATCAACGGATAACAATTTTGGCACAACTCATTCGTACGAGTTGAAGTTGGAAGAGACATAAAAGACAGTGCTACTCCATTTCATCCCCAATCTCATCGGAAGTTCTGCAAGTAAAGGGCTTAGATATTGACTCGAACTCTTCACGAAAAATGGCGACGTATATGAGTTTTCGAGTTTAATCTCCAGTAGTAACAAAAAATATGACATAAAAGTTGATGAGAACCAAAAATTTATGTACCAACAAGTTATCCACATCTAGTGATTGTTCCATTCGCCTTTCACATTCAATCAAGAAACAAGGGAAGAAGACGTACAAGTAATGTGCATTTGGGTAGGTCGAATTCCCGACTTGCAAGATAGAAGGATCAATCACTGTGTTTGGCCTTTGAAACAGTTTTGATCAAACCTTTGGTTATCTTCCAAAACCAAATGAGATTCATCATAGACAACATTGGAGGCACCAGGAGCAAGCTGTAAAATCCTAAAGGGAAGATTGTCTTGACCTGAAACAATGCCGAGATAATAAGTACCGAACTTTTCATGGGTTAGAATCGTAAGTTGTCAGTAAGAAACATGAATGAATATGAAGAACGAACTCACTTGATCGAAATGGATATACATGTGGACGAAAAAGTAAACGAACAAAAGAATCCTTGCAACCTGAATGAATTGGTGGAAGTAAACTGTTAGACATAACAAATTATGTTACTTGACGGAAATGAAGTAGATAAAGTTAAACAGCAGTCCTACACCAGCGGCCATTGAAAGATGTAAGGCTCGTTATCGATGTACATATACACGTACACACACACACACACACAAGAACCAACATATTGAGTTAGTTAGACATTACCAGCCACCCGAGGAACAATGCTACGCCATTGAAGACGTACAGGTTAGAGTTCTTCTTACCAGCAACATCCAAATACCTGAGTATGCAATCAGATGAATCATCCAATGACAACAACCAAGAACAGGAGATTTAAGGGATTACTAAATGGAAAACTTACCATCTCATGTTTACGAAAGGAGTCGTGCTCTCAGAGAACAGAACCATTAGTATGTAAATCTGGCCTTTTCCACTTAAAAGGGAGAGAATGATTGAGTACATAGACAGTGCATGATGCAAAACCTAAAGAAAATAAAACAGATGAACATCATCGTACCAGTTTATACAGACTTTGACTTGCATATGCAAACTTGAAGGGTACGATAACCAAACTCCAGAAATTATCAAACCATGATACTGATTCAATTAATCCATTAAAATGCAACTTTCTTTTACCAAACTTCGCCAAGTTAATTTTAGAACCAAAATATATGGTTTAAGGTTTTAATAACTGATGTATATTGAACAGGCGATATCCTTCATCTATGTACTCACATACTCCAGTCCACCCAAAGCAGGAAAATGCCAACAGATCATTCCCAAGTCTGACAGAAAATATCCAATGGAGATCTGCAATAAGTACCCAATAAAATTAATTCCAATAATAAGCGTCTACACCCAGAAAATTGTAAATTACGGTAGAGGGATTTGAAAGTCACTTATTGATTGAGGAAACTGTCATCGTGCATAGAAATGAACATGAAACATGAAGAATAGGAGCTGCAGTTTTCGATACAAACTGATAACTAAATTCAAACCAATCTTCCATTATCAGGTTCATCGTTGGTCTAATTGTATTTAGGTTTAACTTGGGTCAAACAACCCGACAGATATAATTGACATAAGATGTTGATGTTCAGCTGCCTAACCCATGTGCAGCATGTAGGTATGCACTTGCGCATTTGCAAAAACATGCATATGCAGAGTGAAATGTAAAAAATTTCTGCATTAGTGAAACAATTTACAAGTTTTTTTGGGTTACCATTATAAGTTAATTTAGCTCAAAGTAATAAATACGGGTTAAAAAATGATGTGAAGGAAGCTTCACACAAGGAAGGTACGGGTAGATACAGAGTCGCACATGCAAAATTTAAGAGAAACTCTTCAGCTCATTGGTTCTGATCTACTACAACATATTTGACAGTCAATGAAACCAGCTGTATCAGAAGAGTAATTGACATGTTGCACCACAATCGAATCAATTCAAAATTCATAAGCGAAGAGACATAAAATTTTGCTTACCCCCAATGTTGTATCTGAAAAGGTAGATCTTCTACTAATGATTGGCTCATCACGATGATCCTCATGAAAAGTATCTGACAGCACTAAAAGGTAAAAAGATGCAAATGCTACGGCAATAGCATGAACAGTTGAGAACCCCCTGTAGAAAAAAGAATTAATGCTTGTCTTCTTGAAGAAAATCAAGAAACTCTTATAAAAAAATTTTTAAAAAAAATCAAGAAACTCAGTATGTGATGTGCAGAAGATATTCACCGGTTGTTCCATTCAACTTTTTCTGCTTTGGTGAGTTTGTCATATCCCTCGACGCTAAGAAGGCTAATAAGCCTCGTTAATCTGTAAACCTTCAAAATCAAAATTTCATCAAGTTCAAAACTACCAAAAAGAAAGAACTTAACTTTTCATAGTTCAGATAATTCTTTTGAGAAGTTCAGTTTTAGTGATTAAAACATTATATGAAAATGCCAAAATTCAGATGAAAGTGAAAATTTGACATGTAAAAAAAGGAGTAAACGATTACAACACAGAATAGACCAAATTAACTACAACTTAACAAAAAGAACCTAGTTTTGGAGCAACCAACAGAGAACAACCGCTATTAATGTATCCTCTCTTAGAGCACTCACATAATCACATTAAGACTTTCTACCCAAAAGACTCATCCAAAATCCCCGAAAAGCTCATTGAAGCGCTTTCTATATTCCAACAAAAGCCAAAATTAGGAACTTGTTCCGAAAACTACTAGTGCAAATGGATTTGAAGGGCGGTAATAGAAAAATTTAACCCCCAAATATTAGTTTACTTTTGACTACGGATGACATGTTTCAGCAACTCCCTCAACTATCAAGCAATGTGGTTTAAAGAAAACTTTCAGTCCCACAACAAACAGAAACTAAATTAGAGATTGAAACTTACAATATTGCAGAGAATGATGCCAAAGAAGACAGATGCCAGCAAGTGAAATTCTTTCTCAGGGGCAAGATAGCCAGAGATGGATACTAAACCAAAGGGAAAAGAAAATCCCACCATACTTCTTCCTTGTTGGATTAAACGCTCACACTGTTCAAAAAATATTCCAGATCAAACCCTGTTCCGCATACACAATAATGCAACCAGACTCCTTTTTCTTGATAACAAAGAAACCAATTTGACTCAAAAGCTTTCAAATTTCAAAAGATTGAACAAAAAGAAAATAACCCTTTTGAAAACAGCTTACATTAACTCCAATTCCAAGTTTATAAGCGCTTCTGAAATCAGAAGCAAATCAGAAGCAGATTTTCCAGATAAAGAAATCAAGAGTCAAGACCAGCAGTCAACCAAATACCACAAAAACAACAAAAATGCAAGCAGACTCCCGTTTCTTGATAGCAAAGAAACCAATTTGACAAAAAGCTGTCAACTTTCAAAAGATTAAACAAAAAGAGCAGAACCCTTTTGAAAACAACTTACGTTAACTCCAATTCCAAGTTAATAAGCGCTCCTTAGAACTCAGAAGCAGAAAAACCTTCTGCTTTTTCCAGATAGAAATCAAGTGGAAGGAGCAGCCAGTCAAACAAAGACCACAAAAAGAACAGTAAAAGCAGAAAATATATGTAAAAAACCATATAATATTCATTGAGGAAGGATTCAAGGGTACCGGAGATTAGCTGAAGAGTCTTGAGTGCGGGCGGGGAAGAGCGAAGAGATGAGAAAATGGATATTGGATTTGGAATTTTATGCAATGTTTTCTACTTTTGAGCGGTTTCGTGGCCTGGTGGGTTTTGATTCTCAGAGCAAAAAAAAAATAAACAAAATTAATTAATTAATTAATATAAATAAATAAAGCTAAAGAAAAGAATAAAGAGTTTGGAATCTGTAGGCTAACTTTTATGCCCTTTCGTTGTCCACGTCCAAGGGAGCGAGCGAGATGACGCGTTCTGACTTTTGAGTTTTTGACGCTGTTGTATCATAATGTGGGTTTACTCAGGGTCTAAAATAAGTAGACTTCACTCTCTTTTCTATATGTTTTCCTGATTTTTCTAATATTTTTAGAGAAATATTAACCGTATTGAAGAAAATTCAAACACTGAGTTTATTACATTTATATTGAAGAAAAAAAATAAAATCATTTTAGTTTATTACAAACTTGTTTGAAAGCCTTTAAAATGATTGGCTTGGAAGAAGCACATGTATGTGTTTTTTTTGCAGGAAGAACTTCAAGTGTTTTTTCAAGATCTACTTGGATTTTCATTAAGAATTGATTTCAAAAACATTTCCACCAAAAATGATTTGAGTCATTTTAAAAACACTTCCAAACGATCGTGTGAGATTACTGTTCTTTGCTTGCTCGTTTTTTTTTTTTTTTTTTTTTTTGAGTATATCGAAATTTTTACATTAAGAGGAGGAGGAGTTCGGCAAAGCCACATAATGAGCAGCTTAATTTAATATCGAATTCGTCATCCACGATATTTGAATCTAAGACTTCTAACTTCCAAGTGAAGATAAGAAATACCACCAAACCATAGTGCTGAATAACGTTGGTTATTAAGGGTTCTTTATTACATCAATATCTGAGCTAATTTTGATACCCTTCGTCACGTTGTCAACTTTTTTTGTGTACCTTATAATATATGTCTGCTATAGTACAATTTTCATCATGGTTCAATTTTGTATGGGATATTAGATGTACCGTCAAATTTGAGTACTGGTTTCGATGCCAATGTGCCGACCAACGTATTTCATTATGGAAGAGATCTTCTTCAGATCTACTTTGTGGGGATCTTAGGGATCTCCACAACCGTTCATCGTACATCATATTATCAGTTTTTGTCAGATATTATTTGCGTTTAATTTTAAATAAAAAAAAGTCAAATAATTTCTAACCGCAGTATACACGATAATGACTAATATATGGATATCCCTAAGATTCTCACAAAATAGATCTGAAATCAAATTCCTTTCATTTTGCTCTTTAGTTTGAGGTTTCCTTCAAAATTTCTAATACTTGGAAAAAAGTTGTCGGTGTGCTCATGTTTTAAATGCATGTTTCGGATTGTTTTTTGCGTTATTGAGTTGGTGCTTTGTGTTACTCAAGTAAGATGAGAATATGTTTGCGTTGCCAACTATGGACTGCAACGAACTCTACCCGACCCCTAAAATGGACTACCGTGACAAAACCATCAACTGATGAATCACACAATGATGGCTAAGAACAGGTTGAAATGTTGCAAAGCCACCAGTTAGTCCTTTTTCTTGTGAAAAAGAAATAAAAATTAGTACTATACTTACACGAATACGTGAACGTGTGTGATACAAAACGCACTACCATCTACCAGAGAGAGAGGATTTAAGCAAAAACAGAACGTACACTGCTTATTGTTAGGTACTTGACAGTCCCACAGGTTTGTAATTAGACAGTGATTGGAAGTACAGAACCAAACAACAACAACAACCGGAGATGCACAAACGAACACACAATACATACAAGCGCTCGGGCTTATTTCTGCTTGTCATTCCGGCATGTCAACTAAAACAGCGTCTCACGTCTTCGTCATCATCATTATCTAGTAACCACCTTGAATAAAAGCATTCAAGCGGTCTAGCTCCTCCCGGTGCTCACTCACCACAGCACGAACCACGTCACCGATGGACACCATTCCAATCATTCCCCCGTTGTCTATTACTGGAATGTGCCTGATTCGGTTATCTACACATAGTACACACAAATTTCCAATTTAAAAAAGCTTCCTTGCATCGAAGGAAAATATAACGAAATGAAGGAGCATTAAGTTAGAAATTTTTGTTACAAGAAGCAGAAGATAATACCCGTCATAAGTTGCATTGCCCGCAAAACTTTGGTGTCAGGGGTGACAGTGATAAGCTTGTTCTGCAGTCACCGCGTTTTAGCATTTTCAATCAGATGTTAAACATTCATGAAACTTCAACAATGTTAAGGGATGTAAATCCTAGTAAGATAGCACAGAGTTTCCTGTAAAAGGAGGATGAAACTTTTAACAAGTCATACCTCCTCAGTCATGATATCCCCAACCTTTGTTGACTTGGATGATCTTCCCTGAACTATGATCTTCCTGAGATAATCTGAAAATTATCCGCCAAACAGAAATACAATTAATTATGGAGAACCCAAAAGTACCTTCCGATCATTGTTACTATCACTCAACCGCCAAAATTCTAGTCACATTGAGGCCAACCAAAATAAAAATTGCTTTTTAGCAGTAATAGTTCTAAGCATATCACGTAATCAAAATTATAGACAGTGGTTATCCCTTCAAACTTTCCCAAATGTTTCCCAACTATTTGTGGTCACCAAATTTACCATTCTGTTTTTAGCTTAGAAACAAGTGCATGTATGAGCTTATTCATTCTGCCCGTGCCCGGTTCTTTTCTTCAACCTTTTAACTTATGAATTTGATCCTACTTTCAAGAGTTAGGCTTGATATCAAAGTGATCTGTATCATTGTTTCCAAAAATAATTCTCGGAAAAACGATTATAGAACCTAAACAGGTCCCTAGGGCGCTGCTGAAGCATTTGAAATTGAAATGCATAAATTTCAGATTAGAATATCCGTAAGGTCATACAAGATGGAAATCCAGCTCCCAGTACAAAGACCATTCGCATCACGATATCAAACAAGCATGGCACGGTATATATCAGTAGATTACATAAGCCTACCTCTCTCTGTTATGATTCCTGCAAGAGACTTTTGCACTCCGGGTTTCACAACAACCAAGGCTCCAACATTGTGCTGGGTCATCTGCAAGGGAAAGATTAATTAGTTATGACTTAAATCCTTCATGCCAAATATTGTCAAATCACTGCAACAACACGAACTTCATAAAGCTCAAATATGCTTACCGATTTAACAGCATCATAAACAGAGTCATCGGTTGTGCACCAGAGCCAAGAACCATCAGCACCTTTACCTTTTCCTTTCAAGACATCTGCAATTCTGGTGCTTTCAAAACCATGCTCTTCGATGCGGGAACTGGCAGGCGTAGCAGACTCAAAGCGTGAAAATGCAACAGGCTGAAGCAGGGGATTCACAAGACGGATGTGTCTCAAAACTCCATTTTTCACAATGCTTCCGTGTGACGTAAAAGCTTTAAGTGCTCCTTGCATTTTACCTGTCTGAAGAGACAGGTTATATTCATATACAACATAATGTTAGTTTGCCTCAACGGATGAATGAATTACTCTATTTAACTAGCATCAGTCAGCATAGTATTTGGTTCGTTTGATTTTCATTGATTGGTTTTACTTCCTCAGCTTTGCATCCCTATACATCAAACACTTAGATCTCATACTGCAATGATACAACCAAAACTTCATGAACCAAAAGTTTAAGGAAAATTAAAATAAACTAAGGTAGTTTCTTGGAAGCCAAACACCCCAGAAATGTTATTGCGTCCAGCAACATATACCAAAATAAGCACCTTCCAAATCTACTAATCTATTAAGCACTTCAGAGTTTCAAGGGTGTAGCAGTCAATCTAAAGTCTAGAGTTTGATGAATCTGGTTAGAATAAAGCTGGACTTTTCAAAACAAATTTCTAAAAACTCCCATAAGCACTTAAAAGCAATCAAGAGTCCAAGACTTCTTTTTCAAAAGAAAAACTTGACCAAGTCAAATATTCAATTTCCAAATTAATAAATGAATAAATCCCATGATACAACTTTCCACTGAAAAATATCAGCTTGCAGTAGAAAGTTCCCAACATTTCATATACACATACACACACACACACACACACACACATACACCCACTACCCTTCCAACACTTCTCCGATGTGGGATTACACTAAACAAAGAAACACTTGATCGATCTGATAAATTCACTAACTTTCAAACCCAGAATTTAATTTCCTTCAAAAAGTAGAAAAAATGGAAAGATACTTGAAATGATTTGATCTATCACTACAAAGTTTCAAAATACAGAAATGATCAACCAATGATTTATTTCACCCATCGAAGTTACAGATAAGATTTGATAAGCTATGCAAAAGGATGGAGGAGAAGAAGAAGGTGGTGCCAGAGAGAGAAAATTACCGGAGAGGAGAGAGGAAAGAGAGAGGCAGCTGCAAATTTTCTTGGGCTTTCAGATAGAGATGGAGACCTAGGTTTTGACTTCTTATGCCACCTGAAGCTGCTCAGGCATTGAGTTCTCTAACGGCGTTTGTAATGGATAAAGTAAACCGTTAGGTCACGCTATTCACTTTCCCTCTGACACGCGTCCGAAAAGGCGCTAATCTGAAGTCATCTAACGGTTGTTCTTTTTTCCCGACTAAATTAGCGGTTACTGTATTCATTTTAGAATTGCTTTTTTTTTTTGTTGGACTTTTTAATTTCATTTTTTGGGATTTTTGTCACTTTCAACCAAAAAATAAAAAATAAAAATAAATAAATAAATATATATATAGCACCATTTCTCATATGATTTGAGAGTTCTTGTTCTCGCATGTAATCAGTATAACACGAGATTTAACGATTTTATTGAGTTGTGTATTATGATTTTTGATGAATTCAGTTTCTAACCTTGAAGTTTGCTCATAACTATGCGAGTGATCTCTTTAAATTTAATTTGTAAAGACCATTATGAGTTGAATTTTTTCATGAATATATATATATATATGGTGTATATTATTTTTTTCAATAAATAAAATATTTTACTTCTTAAAAAGCAAGAATATAACATCAATTGCCAACGAGGATTAGTTCAGTTGGTAAGGTCGATTGCCCAGTGTGTTTGCCCTTCTTCGGCCCCCTCCCAAAGGTTCAAGTTCATTGTTGCAGCCTTCCTTGGTGCACGATCTGTAAATATCTACGTAAATTCACATCGGTGGCGGCTGATAGATAGGTGTCATATGTAAGCTCTTCCAACTCAAGGTTGTGAATATGCATTGACGCTGGTGGTGAGAGTCACCAAATCTCCCTAAACTTTCATTTATAAAAATAAAAATAGAACATCAATTTTGAATTTGTTATAAATAGGCAAAAGTTAGAGAAATAACATTTGCTAGGGACATGAGTGAAGCGGGTGCAAAATATCACACTATAACTTTAGTAGTTATAACACAAAAGAATGGCATATAAAGAGAGGGAGGGAGGGAGAGATATTGATATTATTTATTTGATTCCTTCTTTCGCAGTGTGTGTTTGATAACACACAGAGTGCTCTATTTATAGAACAACTCATGTGACAACCAACCAAACAAAAATTATTACATTTTGAAAGTATCACACAACCACTATTCCCAAGTCTTCATTACTTTGTGTGGGCATTCATTCATCCACTAATTCTACAACACTCTCCCTTGGATGCCCACATATCAACATTAGTTGCCTTGTTGAAACCTTGCTCGGAAAAACTCAGTGGGAAAAAACCATAGCAAAAGAAAAAGAGTACAACTTTATTGGGATTGATATAGTGTTAAGTATGCTTATGTTGCCTTGTTAAAACCTTGATAGGAAAAATCCAGTGGGAAAAATCCTAGTCGAAGGAAAAAGAGTACAACATGCATGTATCATGGATGCTCCCCATGATACGTATCTCCCTCTAATTCCGCATTCTTCAAATTTAGTTGATTGGTAAGCCGACGTAATCCGATACTCTGCACTAGGTTCTGAAACGTGCACTTTGGTAGAGATTTGGTGAACAGGTCTGCTAGATTTTCATTGGAACAGATGTGTCTGAATTCAATAACTTTAGTCTTTTGAAGCTCATGTGCACTGAAAAACTTTGGAGATATGTGTTTAGTCTTATCGCTCTTGATGAATCTTTAATTCATTTGGGCAACACAGGCTCGATTATCTTCATGGATGACAGTTGGAATTTCTGTCTTTGAAGGTAGACCACATGAATTCCAGATATGATGGATCATTGATCTTAACCAAGAACATTCACGACTTGCTTCATGTAAAGCAAGTATTTCTGAGTGATTTAAAGATGTAGCAACTAATGTTTGCTTTGTTGAGCGCCATGAGATTGTTGTATTTCCATTAGTGAACACATATCTAGTTTGTGAACGGGTTTTATGCGGATCAGAAAGAAAACCAGCATCTGCATATCCAATAAGAATCTGGTCATTTATGGATTTCTTTGAGTAGAAGATACCCATGTCTATTGTCCCACGAAGGTATCGCAAAACATCTTTGATTCATTTCCAATGATGAATTGTTGGAGCAGAGTTATACCTTGTTAACAAGTTAACTGAAAAACTATATATGATATAGTACATTGTGCAAAATACAATTGTTGGTACCATATATTGGGCCTCGTATATTTGGGCCTTGGGCCTTGTATTTGGGCCTCACACTAAAGCCCATACTTTGTAAAAGAGGATGAGCCTCTTATTCTATAAAAGGGGACTCCTACCCTCATTCTAAGGGAGGCAAAAGAGCCAAGCCTAAGAAGGCTAAGAGAATCTATCATTACATTTAGGAGAGACCTCACACCACCGAGGCTCTCCTCTCCCTTCTCTTCTTTCTCCGGGGACTTCCCCCAAACACTTGTATCCATACACTTACAGAGAAATACAATACAATCAGTGTGGACGTAGCCCAAACCTTGGGGTGAACCACGATAACTCTTGTGTCATTTACATTACTTGCAGATTCACGGTCGGATTTACGTTGTACCAAGACCATCCGGTTTTGTGCATCAACAACAATAAAGCACCTATTGCACTTAGATATGGTGTTTTTTGGACCAAGGACCATTTCATCATCTTCTTTTGAACAAAAAGGTTCTTTCTTAATGTCCAAAGAACGAACGACCATTGGTGTGCTGAGTGGATAAGCCTTATCCATGCCAAATCGCTTTAGGATTTTTTTAATGTAAGCTGATTGGTGGACCAAAATTCCATTAGCACAATGATCGATGTCACATCCTGGCCTGGGGCGGATCACTTCCCGAGCCCACTCCACCACCATAGCACGATATTGTCCGCTTTGGGCCCTGACCACGCCTTCACGGGTTTGTTTCTGGGAACTCACGAGCAATTTCCCAGTGGGTCACCCATCCTGGGAGTGCTCTGGCCCCCTTCTCGTTTAACTTCGGAGTTCCTACGAAACCCGAAGCCAGTGAGCTCCCAAAAGGCCTCGTGCTAGGTAGGGATGGGAATGTACATTTAAGGATTACTCCCCTGGGCGATGTGGGATGTCACAATTCAACCAAAAAATTTTTGGTGTACCGTATCCAAATTGGTCACCCATCATAGGATTGCTCTCACGCACTACTCGCTTAACTTCAGAGTTCCGATGGAACCCGAAGCCAGTAAGCTCCTAAAAGGCCTCATGCTAGGTAGAGATGAGAATATACATATAAGGATCATTCCCATGGGCGATGTGGGATCTTACACTCAATATACAGGCCGAGACAATATTTTGTTTTTCCAAGGTATTTCATTTCAAATTCGCTTTTCAGATATTCGGCAGTTTTATTGAGCTCTTCAGGGGTTCCAACTAGGTTTATATTATCGACATATACTGCCACTATAACAAATCCAGAATTAGATTTCTTAATGAACACACAAGGGTAAATGACATTGTTGGTATATCATTCTTTGATCAAATACTCACTGAGACGGTTATACCATATTTATCCAGATTGTTTTAGCCCATATAATGATCGCCTTAATTTGATTGAGAGCATACCTCGTGGTTTGTTAGTTGTTTCAGGCAACTTAAGCCCTTTTAGGACCTTCATGTATATGTCAATATCTAATTCTCCATATAGATATGCAGTGATGACATCCATAAGTCGCATGTCAAGTTTTTCTTAAACCACTAAACTTATTAAGTAACAGAACGTAATTGCGTCCATTACAGAAGAGTATGTCTCCTCATAATCAATTCCAGGTCTTTGTGAAAAGCCTTGTGCAAAGAGTTGTGCTTTATATCTTGCAATCTCATTTTTCTCATTACGCTTTCTTGTGAATACCCATTTGTAACCCACAAGGTTTACATAAGGCCGAGTTTGGACTACTGGTCCAAAAACACTTCGCCTTTCCAAGGAATTTAATTTTGTTAGAATTGCATCTTTCCACTTAGGCCAATCTTGTCTCTATTTGCATTCATCAACAGAGCGAGGCTCAATATCATCACTTAATATGATTTCAGTGGCTACTGTGAATACGAACATGTTATCGATGATTATTTCATTCTGATCGCATAATTCATTAGTACATGCATAATTTATGGAGATTTCTTTGCTTTCATATACCTCTGTCTCTTCAGGGACATGTGTCGCATCAAGGACATTTTCTTTTTTCTGAAAGTACAGAATCATGACTTATGGATTTGTCATTCATTCTCTCTTCCTGAATGATTTCATTTGGATTCAGTTGTGCCCTCGTCTTTCTCTTTCGAGGGGCTGAATCTTTTGAACCTGAAGGTCTACCACATTTCAGGCGTGCACTAGATGAATCATTTGCTGCCACTTTATTTTGCCAAACAGGGACATCAATTCTTGCAGGTTCATTTCTAGCTGGTATATGTGATTTTGTCACTTTCATAGCATCATTAAATGCATATAGCATTTGATTAGTAATACTTTGAAGATGAACGATCATTTTCACTTCATTTTCACATTGAGTGCTACATGGATCAAAATGAGACAATGTGGGTACAACCAATGTCAGCTCTTGCCGTTTTTTTTAACAGTCTTTTCTCTCCCTAATGACGGGAAGACTGTCTCATCAAAGTGACAATCAGCAAAACGAGCTGTAAACATATCACATTTCAAGGGTTCCAAATATCTAATGATAGATGGTGAATCAAAACCCACATAAATTCCTAGTCTGCACTGATGTCCCATTTTTAGTACATTATGGTGGTGCAATAAGCATATAAACAGCATAACCAAAAACTCGTAAATATGAAATGTTTGGTTGATGCCCAAACACGAGTTGTACTGAGGAGTATTGGTGGTTGGCTATAGGTTTCAATCGAACTAATGATGTAACATGTAAGATGGCATGTCCCAATGTAGAAACTGGTAATTTTGTTTTCATGAGCAGAATGCGAGCTATTAGTTGAAGCCGCTTAATAAATGCTTATGCTAGACCATTTTGAGTATAAACATGAGGAATATGGTGTTCAACAGCAATGCTTAATGTCATGCAGTAATCATCAAAGGTTTAAGACATAAATTCACCAGCATTATCAAGTCGGATTGACTTAATGAGGTAATCTAGGAACTGTGTTCGCAACTTAATTATCTGAGCAAAAATTCTCGCAAAAGCTACATTCTGAGTAGACAAGAGACTATCATGTGACCATCGCGTAAATGCATCAACCAAAACCATAAAATATCGAAATGGTCCACAAGATGGTTGAATAGGCCCACAAATACCCTCTTGAATTCTTTGCAAAAATGATGGGGATTCAGCATCAACCTTTAGTTGTGATGGTTTAAGTACCAACTTCCCTTGGGAATAAGCCTTGCAAGGGTTATCATTTGAGATAACAATGTGTCTGCTCAATAATGGATGTCCATTAAAGTTGGTAATGATCCTACACATCATGGTGGATCCTGAGTGACCTAGACGGTCATGCCAAAACATGTAAACTTTTGAATCAATGAACTTCTTGTTCATGATAGTATGTGATTCAATTGTCTTTATGTATTTATAATACAATCCACTCAACAAACCATGCAACTTCTCCAATATACACTTCTAGGTATCATTAGAGGTAATGCATAGATACTCCACATTTTCTGCACTTTTCGTTTCAATGTGGTATCCATTTAAACGTATGCCTTTAAAATTCAACAAATTTCGAGTAGATTGAGTAGCATATAACGCATTTTGTATGGACAATATTTTTCCATTTGGAAACATGATCTGGGCTTTTCCTAAGCCTTCAATTATATATGATTGACCTGATATTGTTGTTACCCTTACTTTAGTAAGCATCAAGCTTAAGAAATACTTTCAATCTCGAAGTATTGTATGCGTGGTTGCACTATCTGCAAGAGAAATATCTCTGCCATTTCTCTTGTTTTGAGAATAACCGTAGTTTTTATCCATATTTTCTAAGTAAAGAGAATCACAGTTAAAAACAATTTATTCATAATAAAAAGAAATTGAAATGCCACTTTTATTGAATTGAAATGCGAGTTTTAAACTACAAGTTCAAAATAATAAAAGTACATCAAACATAAATGATTCAATCGGACCGATACACTTCATTCCTTCTTTCCCCAATGAAGTTTGAGGCATCTAGGTGGGTTGTGTTCAACTGCCCTGATAAGTCGAACATTGGATCAGGTATATTCATTTTTCTAGCCTGGTCAAGAAAATTGGTATCGACACCCTTCTCCTTGAGGGAGGCTTGATATAGATCCACCAGATGTTTTGGGGTACGACATGTACGCGCCCAGTGCCCATTGCCACCACACCTATGGCAGACTCATTTAGAGTTTCTAGGAGCATTGTTCATATGAGCTTTGCCTTTGTGGCGATTTACATTTTTGAAGCTCGAGCCTGAATTATGCATTGGAACCTGGTTGTGAAACTGGACACCATGATTCTTGCCTTTCCCGTTCCACCGGCCTTACTTGTGGCCACGTCCTCGTTTATGATTATTTCCACTAAAGGATGTGACGTTCACTTTGAGGGAAACAACATTCACTTCTGGGAATGGTGCAGATCTAGTAGGTCGGGACTGATGATTTTTCATCAGGAGCTCATTGTTTTGTTCAGCAACCAAGAGCACAGATATCAGCTAGTTATATTTAGTGAAGCCTTACTCTTTGTACTGCTGCTGCATAAACACGTTGGAGGCATGAAAGGTGTTGAAAGTCTTTTCCAGCATATCCTCCTCAGTGATGGTTTCCCCATAGAGCTTCATCTGGGAGCTAAATCTGAACATCACAGAATTGTACTCAGCCACTGACTTGAAATCCTGGATCCTTAGATAAGTCCACTCATAACAAGCCCTTGGAAAAATCACTGTTTTCTGGTGATTGTATCTGTTTTTCAATGTCTTCCTGAGACCTAGTAGATCTTCAACCGTTAGGTCATCACTCTTTAGTCATTCATCAATGTGGCGACGGATAAAGATCATGGCATTCGCCCGAGCTTGAGAAAATGCACTGTTTTCTTCCTTAATGGTTTTGTTTGTACCATACTTAACCAATCCCGAAACTACTGAACACTGGTAAACGTTACACAGTTAAGGACCCAGAAGAGTTTCCCTCTAACCAGGAGGCCAATCACAGTGCGACACATGTCGACATCAGAAGCCAATCACAACGCGACACATGTCAACATCAGAAGCCAATCACAACACGACACGTGTCAATGTCAGAACAAAGCTAGAAACTCTTCTATAAAATGAGATCATTCTCCCACAAAATTTCCTAATGTCATTTGTACTAAATCATTCACTAGTACTCACTAAATGAGAGCTTGAACCTCTATCCTTGTGTAAACCCTTCATAATTAATGAGAATTCATCTACCTCGTGGACGTAGCCAATCTGGGTGAACCACGTACATCTTGTGTTTGCTTCCCTGTCTCTATTCATTTACATACTTATCCATACTAGTGACCGGAGCAATCTAGCGAAGGTCACAAACTTGACACTTTCTGTTGTACCAAAGTCCTCACTGATTTTGTGCATCAACAGGTTTCTCCAAAGTTCCCTGCCTCCAGATGGATCTTGGTATCCACTACCCAGGTAAGATAGTTCTTCCTAGTAATATCTAGGGCAACAAAATCAAGCTTTGTCAAGTTCACTATTTTCTTTTCTGAAATAAAAATAAGATATGTAAAAACTTGTAATAATATGTATTCATGAAGGAATATAGTGTTATAACTTCTAGTCCTTATAAATTTTTCATTTTGATCTTCAGGCCAAAATGATAAGCACTCGAAACTTCAGGCTCGAGATTTACATGATTAATGATGAGGGCGATTGTCACGCCCTGATCCCGACACACGTCCAAGATCGACACATGATGTCACTAAATGCCCGTAACTTAACATATCCCACCTTTTTGGATATGTACAAAATATAGTTCAAGATCCAGATGCATAATAATTTTGCGTATACAATATGGCTGCATCTAACCTCTTCGTTAGACTGCATACGTACCCTCAATAGGGATCAAGTCATTCGTAGTTCAACGTCTCTATAACTCGACATATAACACTATTCGCTCAAGCTAAAAGGCATAACATTCCTCAATCAAACATTTAGACTTGACAAGCATGAATTATTCAATTCAAGCTACATAACAACCCACATGATAATCAAGGTTTCTATTTCATCCATCAAATACATCATTATGTTTCAACATGAAACCTTATTCCACAATATGTAACATATCCAAGAACCAACAAAGCACAATATTATTCTCAAGCCACATTGAGTAATGAGACTAATCATAATAATAATAATAATCATATCCCACATCATTCCACAATCATTCTAATTAATCAATCCTAAAAATCAAAGAAGCATGATATCAACATTTACTATGTTATCCAATCAATAAGGTCCTATATCAATTCATAAATTTTAATAAAGGATCCCTACATAATTCCCCACCTAGATTTCAAGTACTAACATGATAAGTCTAATTTATACACAATGTCTACTATGAACAATTCATATTCACTCGATTATAAGATCGAACTACCTTTATGGAAAATGAGCAAGAGTAGAGATTCCAGACCACTCAATAGAATCCAACCAAAATACCAAGCGACCTCTTGTACTCTCTTCAGACCTGACATCTGTGTAATCAGTGCCCACACTATAGGAATGATGCATCGGCATCAAGAACTCGGAGAGACTGCGAAGCTTGTGTAAGTGACAATAATACAAAGTATGTGATAGTAATAATAAAATCAGCCATCGATCATAGTTTATAAACCTCGAATATAAATCATTCGTAAGGAATCAATACCAAACCTTTGAAAACTTTAAAGGAGTCACCCAGACATCCAACGGTTCGTCTGAAACAAGTCACAACATCTCACAACCATAATCTCATACAACATAATGAAGAGTAGGGCTAGAGCGACACAAGTCGGTCGAAGCCTACATCTTTGAAGCTATCTCAATCCAAACTCAATGAAACCCAAGGTGGATACGATCTCAGACCATCATTCAATGGAATCGCAGAAGGTCAACAACCATATGTATAACGACTCAAGGAAATGAGACAAGCACAAGTTACTTAATTTACCAAAGCTCAACCAAGGGAAATAAGGTACAAATACTAAATTTAGAACGAATCAACGAAGTGGGAAATGAAACAATATCGAAGAAAAAAATCCATATCCCAATGGTTTAACGACCCACCATTAGCCCTCACATTCATCACAACATGCCAATCAAACAAATCAAACCATATTTCAATATATACACGTTATATCTCATTTCATAAACTTCAATCAATGGCTAAGCATTAAAATAACAATTCAATAGAAAACATATTTATAAAACCAAGCTATATCTACACAGGATAACAATTACGAAAACAGGGTAATCACCAATATCACATAAATTAAAATCACTCACCGAGATAAGCTGCAAAGCCTCACTGAGCCTCTATTATTACTAATTTTAACTTTATAAACGATTCGAGACATGCGTCAAACGAGAAGGCACGTCACCACGATGAGCCCATCAAGTTCCATGAAATCTCAACCACACTATAAGATAACTGACACACTAGAAGAACTCGAACTAGTTGACTAAAGAGCAATCGTCGATCAAGGTCGATAGTAGGGTCCACAATCCCTAGAAATCTAAACTGGAAGATCCGCCTATCATATTTCCGATCCGTAACTTCCTAAAATACACAATACACTTCTAGAACCACATACTAAAATTTCATTACGATCAAACAGACAAATCTCTGCCAATTGCCAAATCAAGAGGCGATCAACAATTAATTTTTACTAACTTAGAAATCCAATTCGGAAAGATCCATATATCGGATTCCCTATCCGTTAGTTCTAACTGTCCTCAAATATTATGTTCTATAACGCATTAAAGTTTGGTGGCGATCTAACAGTCGAATCGTCGATTCAAATTTTGATTAAGTGAGATATCATAATGAAACTAAGTCCAAACAATCAAATTACGTCATACGAATATCAATTATGAAATCAAGGCATCTATTTTAACTTAAAAGGACATCATCGGCCCACTGGCTAGGCCGTCGCCGCGGGTGGCGGTCGGCCGCCCCGACTTGCCGGAAATTCAACTATTTCCAAAAGTTACAAAAATGTAGATTTCAATGAGTTAAACAACTTTCATACATGTGACCAAGGCCAGTTTGGCCTGGAAAAGCCTCAATTTAACAAGAACCCGTCGAAACCCAATAATTTGGGTGTCTTCGATTCGGCTACCTAGCAACTCCAACGCCCCCAAACTTGTTTGGGCTTTGTTCCTGGACTCAAGAGGAGTTGGTTGATAGTGGTGATTGACGTCAGGGCTTACGGAAATGGTGTATTCGCCACCATGGAGTCCGAAAACCGGCGAGGTGCAATCCGTCACAAACTGGGTCAAACCCAGTTGTACCTAGTGGAAAATGAAGAGGGGAGGCCGGATTGACGAATGGTGGTGGTGAATGGTTGCAATTCGTCGGAAAAACGACTGAAATCGTGCTGAAAAAATACCAATTCGAAGGCGGGTCAGGAACCGAGTAAAGGGGGAAATCCGATTCCCTCATCCTCTCCCCCTCCTTTCCCCTCCTTTCTCCTATTCTGATTGGGCAGTTTTCTCCTTCCCTATCCAATTGGGTAGTCCTCTACCCTTCTTATTTTATGTTCTTCCTCTTCCCTCATCTCATTGGTCTATCTCTCCCTCTCCCCAATTGGGCAACCTTTTTTTTTCCCAGTTTCTGATTTTTTTTCCTTCCTTAATTAATTAAGGGCAACTTTTTAATTGTAGCTTTTTCACCTTGATATCTTTTGAATACACAATCTCAACACTCTACAATTAATATAAATTCCAAAAATAATATAATAACTCATTAATACACATACGTAGTTTGCAATAGTGAAAATCAGGGACGAGATTTCACAGCTATTGTACCCCACCATTCTCATTGAAGCAAGCATAGGATGGGTGATTATTCCGCACCACTCAAATAGCAGGAAAATTTAAATATGCAGAGCAGGGTGGTCGATTATACCACACCACCTAAAATTGCAATAAAATTTAATCTGTAGCTCAAGATGGGCGATTGTACCGCAACAACTCTGATTGCAGTAAAATTAACATAAATAAACACTGGGTCAATAATCAGGAACTACACCAAACAAGAAATCAAAGATATAAGTAATTGTTAAATTGAGAACGAGAAGCAGGCATGGTGCTAGTAGTTCTTCGCGAGGGTACATAATGCAGGTGAGGCAAATGAGGAAGAAGAACAGGAAAATCCTTGGAGGAAGCTTTTTTTTCGATGAAGCGAGATGGGAACTAGTTAAGGTTAGAGAGTCGTGTTGATAACGTGTTATAAATAATCAAAAATTAGAGAAATAACCTTTGCTAGGGACATGAGCAAAGTGGGTGCAAAATATCACACTATAACTTTAGTAGGTATAACACAAAAGAATAGCAGATAGAGAGGGGGAGGGAGAGATACTAATATTATTTCTTTGATTCTTTCGTTCGCAGTGTGTATTTGATAACACATGGAGTGTTCTATTTATAAAGCAACTCCCGTGACAACCAACGAAACAAAAATGATTACATTTTGAAAGTATTACACAACCATTATTCCCAAGTCTTCATTACTTTGTGTGGGCATTCATTCATCCACTATTTCTACAACATAATTGGATTTTTTTTTTGTGCACTTGTAATTTATGAAAAATCACTTGTAAGTACTTACCGAGTATTTGAAAGGAAAATCAAATTGCAAAGAAACAAAACTGAGTGCGACTTACAATTATAAATGACATTGTGAAAGAAGTCATACCTTTTACTTTTTAGTTAGAACTCGTTTGGAAGTGTTTTTCGAGCAAATGGTGAAGCGTTTTGAAGCACTTGAAGTGCTTTCTACAAGAAACACCATTTATGTGTTTTTTCTAGTAAGCACTTTAAGTGTCTTTTTTTTTATGATTTACTTGCATTCAAACTAAAGATTGGTTCCAAAAACATTTACACAAAAAACATTTTTCATCATTTTAAAAGTACTTTCAAACAAGCTCTCAATCTCGTTAGAGTCAATCCATTGGTGATTTACTAATTTATATCCCACTTCTATATGTTGGCACAATGTTTTTTGCAATGATGAAATTTTCATCATAACTATATTAAAGGGGTTGAATTTAAGGTCATCATATTCAGAGTAGGATTCTCTCCCTCTTTTTTTCCTTCCTCTTCCCTTCTCTCCTATTTGAACAGTCAAGGTTAAGCCATGTCAACATCTTATATTAATTTTTTATAGCAAGAGAAAGACAAATAAGAGAATGTGAGAGGAGGGGATGGAATGGGATGGAAAGAGGAAGGGAGATAATCCTAGTCCATCATATTCGTGTCTATGATCCCCTTTTTTAGTGCCCTTTTCTAGAGGGTATTTGGTTTTCAGTGCCTTTCAAGTTCTGTGTATCTTGGTTAATGAGAGATTTTTCAGTGTGACCAGTACACGGGATGGTACACCACATGTCACTATATAAATGGTGAGATATGTGTGCTAAAAAGTTAATAACTTAAAAAATAAAATTTCTCACCACTTCTATTAAAACACGTGGTGTACCACTTGTATTTCCATCACAATGAAAAATTTCTCTTGGTTAAGGCTCATTTGGCCTATTTTTATTGTATGAGCTGCTAATCATTCCAAGGGATAATCTTCTATAATGTCTTGTTTACCTAACATAATTTGTTGTTTTCAAGAGAGGGACAATCATAGATTACAAAATTCTTATCAGCTTGTTGCGGTGATTTTCAACTCAATTAAGTTCACTATTAGACTTTGGTTCATTTAAAATTGTTCATTATGTCGCTAACGACTCTATTTCGTGAGAGTACAAAGCCCCCATTGGTAGCTAGTATGCTTGTTTCTTGGGCTTGTTTTTGCCTTTTTTTGTTGTGTTTATGTAATTTTGACAACATTTGCTTATTATATTGACACTTCAGAAAATATTACCCAACACCCTTAATTTATATAAATAAATTGTACAATAATATTTTTTGAATGCCAATAACAACATTTAAAATGAAACTTTGTATCCGAATTAAAATTTCACACACAAGATCCCAAAGAAAAGACCCATAACTTAATACCCTACAGTCGAGATCTTAGGCCCGGAAATCATGCACACATGACTCAAATGTCAAACCTAGGACGTTGACCAAGTGTAAAAAAATTGCCAATCCTACTCTCTTTTTCTTCTTCTTTTTTTGCTAAAAACACTTTTAACATTATAGTTTATTGAACATTTATTCTTTTACAACTATTTATTCTTACAGCACAACAGAGATAGTTTTGAAAAAAAAAATACGACAATCCCAAATTAACCCTTAATTATGTGGTTTATCGCAACCTTTAACCAGACAATATAATGAATTTTTAAATTTTGTTGTTGTTAGAAAATGGAGTGAAATTGAGCATTGATTATTTGATTAGTTTTCATTATCAATCAAACAATGAAATCGGTTACATTCCCATTCTCATTCACATTTTTATTCCAACGACCAAACACACCACCTTTTATAGAATATGCCAGCTCATTGATGCATATGTGGAGGTGCAATTATTCTCCTATAGACCAAAAAAAGAGAAACAAAAAAAGCATCACTTTAAGTGTATCTGTACGGGGCATATAAACGACACGGATTGTGAGCTAAAACATATTTTTAGAGAATTGAACAATATTGCAGATCAACTAGTCAAATAGAGCTACAATGTTGACCTTGGTTTGCATATTTTTGAGCTCCCTCCTCAATGACTTATGCAACATTTAACATATGATTGTGTAGGTGCTCTTATGGGCCGCTCTATTGTTGTTAATGATATGACTTAGTTTGGTATGGCGTGTCTTCACCTCCTTTGTTCACCAAAAAAAAAAAACACAAATTGGATGACGTATAACACGTGTGGTTGTTGAGTTGGACCAATATGCACTCTGATACCACAAAGAAGTTGAGCTTCTACCATAAAATCAATTAGCAATATTGAAAGTGTTTCACCACCCATGTGGGACTTTGTCATTCACATTCTCCCATCGATTACATGCAACTCGCTTAAATATCTTGTATCGCGTGATTTTTTTACATAAATAATAACTTACCGGCTTTATAACAATATTTTTGTCTCTCTTGACTCGATCAAAGTCTTGGAAAAAAGACTATAAGTTTCTCTCCTGTATCTTGCTGTCTTCATTGTCAAGGTGATTTGAACAAGACAATCACACAGCATAATCCACGTCCAATGAAACAAAAAGTGACTCAAATAATCCCTAACTGCCCACCACTTGATTAGACAGTCCACGAAAGAAGTGAGTAACTTTTCCGGTTGCGACGGTGATGGAATGCCAAAATGTGGAATCTCATAAAGACTTCACCAACTCCACCCTTGGAGACATCTCTTCAGACAATTCACTATTTAATCCACCATGTGAACAGTAATTGTCATAATGAACAATAACTGTCTTTTGCATCTCCACCGTTGTACTTGAATAACCATGCCAATAGGCAATAAAATATTATTAATTTTTTTTTACAAAATAATACTAAATAAATTTATTTGTAATCTCGGATAAGATATTTTAAATCGTTCTCGTTGCACCACGTGTCATTTACCCAAAACGACTATTATTGGGCATAGATTTCGATAAGATTTTTATCCAATGTCATTGTGTCACGTGTCGTTATCTTTTCAGAATCTTTGAGGATAGATTTCGATCAGATTTTAAATCGTTCTCGTTGCGCCACGTGTCATTATCCAAAAAGATAATTATTGGTGATGGATTTCGATAAGATTTTTATTTGTCAAAGGTGGTCAACATTTACTCAAGGTGGTCAACATTTGTCAAAACAATGCCATGTCCGCGAAGTGCAGAAGAAAAACACTTTGCAAGCTGTCAAGAGGGGTGCACGAAGGATGTGGAGTGTTGTTTCGGTATCCTCCAAGCTTGTTGGGCGATTGTCAGGGGTGCTGTTTATGATAACTTCTGGACCGACAGACACAACTCTGAATTTAGGACAATCTTTGACAATATTCCAACATTCCCACCGGTTGAATGATTTATTTTTGGTTTTGGTTTTGGCACCATACCAAGCTTGTGCTTGAATTAGCTACACAATGGGGGAGAATAAATAATTATAATCAAAGTAGGTAACAAATAAATAATACAAACAAATAATTATAATTAAAGTAGGTAACAAATAAATAATACAAACAAATAATTACAATGTAAATTTGGGTATAGTACAAACAAATAAATAATATATTGTTACCTGATCCGTGTAATTTTCCCCACTTCGAAGATTACTACTAGCTTGTGCCAATGCATCTCTCCAAATAGTAAACGATTGGTGAAGTAATTTCCAACGACTAGACATTGATTCTTTGGTTCTACTCCCATCCATTTTCTCAAGATAATTGGTATGAATAAGACTCCACATTTTTCGCAATTGCATCTCATTATCCGTACGCGAACTATGAGTAACTTCAACCTAGCTAGTACACAATGCAACATCTTCAAAAAACGTCCAATTCGTACCTGCATCAGTAGTCATTTTGTTGAAAAAAAAAATGGATTGAAACTTTGAGAGAAAGATAGGAATGTGATTGAAAGTAGTTGAGAACATATGAAATTGTGGTGTAAGGTAGATGATAATGAGAAGATATTTATAGAAAAGTAGAAACATTTTTTTTTTAAATTTTCAGATATTTTACAAATTTTAAAATTTTTTATTCAAATAATTAATCTATGCCGTTGGATTTAAAAAAAATTAAATTCCAACACTCCAAATTGTGCTACGTGTCACAACGGTAACTTTTCTTAATTTTAAAACTATTTTTTCTTTTTCTTTTTAATTTATAAAGTAGATTAATATCAACTGTTGATCTCAAATCGAAAGGTTGATATTAAATCAATTTTTTTTATTACCGTTTCAAATCGGACGACTCATATTAAAGAGCCCGTTGAGATCGAACGGACCGTGGGAAGCCACGTGGCTTCCCAACGGTCACCTGCTGAAACTGGCGCGTGGGCCCTGTGCCCTGTAAAGCTGTCGGCTGACGCGCCCCCACTCGCGAGTGAGGGGCACGTGCCTGACACAAAAAAAATAAAAAAAGGACTGACGCCAGGCCTGGCGTCACACCCACCTCAGGCTGCAGGGCTGACAATCCTCCATGGGCCTGGCCCTCGAGCTCCCACCTTCACTCGGGCTGCCCAAGGCTGGAGCCCTATCCACCGGCCCTCAAGCCCTTTCCCTTCGCCTGTCCCTCGAGCAACCACCAAGGGTGGAGTTGCTCTTACACAAATAACAAATCACACTTCAAAGTTCCGTATGTCAAATTCCCAACAAAAGTAATCTTGTTATTTCTTCGACAACCTAAGTGTTAAAGTTAATACAACGTTAATAACCCGTTTGATTCTTTTTATATACTTATGCTGATCCAGATTGATCAATTTAAAAGCCATCATTGGAAGATCATCCTTGGAAGTTGGAAGGATGAACTTGTTATTTAATTGACCACATAAAAAGGAAAATATAAAGGACGGTTGTCAATGAAAAAATTAAATAACCGATCAAATTGATTTCTGAATTCGATAAATTTAAAAAATGGTAGTGATATTCATACACCTATTTTTATCATTGATTTTTTCAATTTAATCGATTCCCATGATCGAAAATTAAAAACAGTGTGTGAATAACACTACATTTTTTTTGAACAAACGATATTATCTACACTGAGGGGTTGTGGGAGTCGGCTAAGCCTCACAATGAGCTAACAATAATGTGGTTCAAATTCGTCTTTGGTGAGAACTGAACCTAAAACCTCTCACTTACAAGTTTAAGAAATAACACTAAACCGTAATACTAAATGACTACTATTTTATAAGAATGAATTTGACGATGACCTAAATATTGAATTGTTCATAACAATTAGATTAAATTATGAAACGAGCCCAAACAAGTGAATTGCCCCCTATTAAACTTTCTTACAAACTATTTTTCATTTTTTATTCATTTTTGCCGTCGGGCTAATAACACTTCAATGGTGTATTTCTCGTGCACGTCGCACGATAGAGCCGATTATTAAATGTTGTGCAATGGACCAATTGGAGTAGATGAGCTATTTATACAAGAAAACTTTAATTTATTTCCTTCGTATTTTATTCTTCCCAAAAGTGAAAATTAAGGGAATGGAAAAATACTCTTATATTTTGGCACAAATTAAAGAAAGAAACCACAACAACATTAAAAAAAAAAAAAATTCCTTATCTAACTAAGTGTGGTAGGCTATATAAATTCTAAAATATCATCCGCTCGATTTTGCGTTATGTCTTCGATTAGCTTCAAGTACTTCATGTCTTATCTTAGAGTCTCTTTCTAAATTCTCCTCTAAAAAAATTTCTTTGAGCGTTTATCTCATGATCAGAGCATCAGTTGATTTTCAGTTCACATATTTAAATCTCGTAACTGATTTTCTTCCGTATTATCTGGAATTAAGACTTAGCTCAAATATTTTAAGAGACCACTGTATTAAAATAGAAAGAAGGTGGATGAAGATTGAAGGTCAACAAATTCTTGCAAACGGGTCATTGTTGTGTACAATTGTCATGAATCTTTTTTAATTATTTAATTTTAATTAATTTATTATTATCATTAACATTATTATCTGTTTTAATTTATTTAAAAATTATATGGCTGTGACTCTGTTGACATTGACAAAGCGTGCACCTACTCATCGTCCTCCATTTTAGAATTGAATCTCTGCGACAAAAGCATCTCCGGATCCAATTTCGCGAACTGGGTTTTTCCCGGAGCACCGAAAAAATTGGAATAGCAAATGGGTTCGTGTTGTTCGACGCAGAAAAGCTTGGGGCAGAGGATTGACATGGTGGAGGAGCAGAGCAAAGTGGATTACGCAGACGACGCTTCTCCGAAGGCCAGAGGCGGCTCGAAACGGTGGAAGAGGAAGAAGCCGAGAGGTGAGCAAGTGGATTGCAGAGACTTGGGCCATCAGATTGATATTCCGGGCAGATTGATCGGCAATGGAAGTAGCAAAGTCGCCTGCTTGTATACCCAGCAGGGAAAGAAAGGGACCAATCAGGACGCCATGCTTGTCTGGGAGGTTGGTTTGCTCTTCACTTTCTCTCTCCAACTTTTTACTGCTCTTTTGCTGCTTTACCATCAGCTGTGACCACATGTTTGACTGTGATCTGACCCCAATGTCAAAACCCAATTCTGCAAATTCACTGTATTTTTGCTGTTGGGTTTGGAAGATTGAGTAGAAAAATGGATGTTGTTGCTTCAATTGCACAGTTGCTAGGTCACTTTTTTGTTGGTGCTATTTTATTCAGGGATTACGTGAATTGTGAGTTACATTAGTCTAATTTTTAACTTTGTTCACACTGCAAAGATTTTGCTAATCCAGTTGAGTTCATATACTAATATATTTGACATTTCTGTGACTTTGGAATGACCCTTGTGAGGAATGCCGGCACGAACATGTAGGTGTGTCGTACTTAGTTGCCCGTTTTACGTTCTTTTTAGCTGGTTTTGGGGAAGGATCCTTCTTCAAGCTTCCATACCTGTGTGAGATTAAGGAGACATTTTTATCGATTAAAAGATAAAGAATATACCTGAATCTATGTAGTTTTAATTACTAATTATAAGCAAGCCTTGTAATTTTGTCATTTACAACATAATGGTTCGTCAGCGTAAGGTTGATTTCCCTACGTCATTGAATTAGCAAGTCAAATTAGCAAGATTTTTAGAAGGTTGTTAGTTTATATGAAATCGGTTCTATTTCTGTTGTCAATTTTTTGGGGATCAATTTGTGCTAATTTCTTGATTATGTTTGTGCTATAGAATTTCGCCACAAGAAGTGATACAACATTTTGTGGGGTGTTTGACGGGCATGGTCCATTTGGTCATATGGTTGCCAAGAAAGTTCGGGATTCTCTTCCTCTTATACTATGCACTCAGTGGAAAGCTAATTCAAGCGGTGACCTGAGCAATCTCAATAAGGCTGAGAATGCGAATGGGAGATCTAATTTTGAGGAACCTGTATCACCAAGCATTGATGATGAATGGTGCGAGTCGTTGGAGGTTAAGGAAAGTGAAAAACTACCTGAGATGTATCTACCACAAAAAAAGTCATTCTTAAAGGCTTTCAAGTTAATGGATAAGGAACTAAAGTTGCATCCAACAATCGATTGCTTCTGCAGTGGGACGACTGCGGTTACATTGGTAAAGCAGGTGATTGCAATGAAACATCCTCTAATGCTTTTCTGTCACACACATACCAATCAATATTTCTAGACGTGTGTATTTGTGTGTGACATTGTGTGTTCTTGCATGCATGCATACACGAATATTTGATAGTGAATCAATGGAGAACGTAATTCTTGTATGCTTATTCTGTGTTGATGATAATTAAAGACCCTCACGCCATCCCCTGCCAAAAATGGGAAAAATGTGCAGAAAGCTAAGCTTTAAGAATTTTATGTGCTGATGCTTAACCTCAAGAACTTCAGAAAGGCAATTAAAACTTGGTCTGTGAGTGTTGAAAAACCTAATTTGTTGATGTATGGTTTTTCAGGGTCAGAATCTTGTGATTGGAAATGTTGGGGATTCAAGGGCTGTGCTAGCAACGAGAGACGATGACAACTCTCTGATTGCTGTACAGTTGACGGTAGACTTAAAGCCAGATCTTCCTGGTATCTCTCTCTCACAAATCTTATGTACAAAAACTGATAACTAACTGCAAAAGATAAAAAGTAAAATATCCATTGATGAAAATTTATTTCCTCTGTACTTAGCGGAATCTGCGAGGATCCATCAATGCAAGGGAAGGGTGTTTGCTTTGCAGGATGAGCCAGAGGTTGCTCGTGTATGGTTGCCGAATAATGATTCTCCTGGTTTGGCAATGGCTAGGGCCTTTGGAGATTTCTGTCTAAAGGATTTTGGTTTAATTTCCGTCCCTGATGTTTGCTATCGCCATCTTACTGAAAGAGATGAGTTCATAATTCTTGCCACCGATGGGGTATCTTTCTTCTTTCCTTTATGTACTTTTGGTTTCTTGTGGCCTAAAAGTGCTCAATAAATTGCACATCATACAGGTCTGGGACGTCCTTTCAAACAAGGAGGCTGTTGAAATTGTAGCTTCTGCCCCCGGTCATACAACGGCAGCCAGGGCTCTGGTAGAATGTGCCGTTAGAGCCTGGAGGCTCAAATACCCTACTTCCAAGAACGATGATTGTGCTGTTGTGTGCCTTTTTCTAGATCACTTGTCTGCAGCTGATGAGGCTGCGACAGAGAATGATATGACGAAGATGAATGAAGAGGCGAAGATTAATGAAGAGACGAAGGTTAATGAAGAGCTGAAGATTAATGGCGAGACAAAGAGTAACCACGAGACGAAGATTAACGGAGTGGCAATGGAAAGGATGGCAATCACAGATGTGAATATTGACGATTCAAAAACCGGTAGTTCTCATGCTGTTGTTCTTGAGCATTCGGGTACTGCAAGAAGCTCCGATGAGATCGAGTCTATATCTGATTCAACGGAACAAAAGCTTCCAACGAAGTTCGAGGGCCAGTCTAAAAGAAGTTTAGCAGAACGTATTTCAACAAAAGAGGACGAGGACTGGTCGGCGTTGGAAGGTGTTACCCGGGTTAATAGTCTGTTAAGCCTTCCCAGACTCTTATCTGGTGACAATTGGAGAAAAAAGTGGCTATGAAACATCTAAAGCCCCTCCTTCCATTTCAATCTCAGCACAAAGTGGCATTCCGATCCAATAATACATTGCCATGTGGAGAAACACCTGTTGGCAATGCATTATTGGATAAGAGATGCCACGTGGTTGTGAACCCGTTCCATATATCCAATCTATGTAAATTGAATTTTCCATATTCGAACACAATTCAATCGTTTTGCAAGTAATATAACTAAAATTCAAAGGGCTTGGATCAATTTGTAGGCTACCAAATATCCATCAGAGAACTTTAATATGTATCGAACACGAGCAAAATGACGGTGTTAGTTCCAAGTAATCTATTCACAATGAATCATTCATTTGTTTGATACATATATAAATAACTAAACCAATTAGTGTATTTGTGTAAGATATAATTTTTTAGTGATTATTACGAAAATGAACGGTTTTAATTATGAAATTTATATAGTCAATGTCAAAAAGGTTGGGTAGCCTTACAAATTCAACACCTCACGTTTCTAACATTTTTTGGGGTACACCAATTTGACGGAGTGGAGACTTTACCAGAATAGTTGGATACCCTTACATCCCTTACACAGCCGAGGATTTGGTTTTACAATAATCTGATGAATTCACCTAGTGTCCAAGCTATGCAACGCCTCACCAAACCATACAAATACTAAGGACTGGGATTCTCTGCAGATCCCTTCCATCTGGACCCTTCAATTCTTAAGCTGGACAGAGACAGAGAGATGGAGAAGATAGAGGGAGAAGAGAGTCGGAGAGAGAGTGAAAAGAGGAAGAAGATCAGTGAAAAAGAAAGTAAATTAATTCTCAACCGTTAGATTTCGGTTGAACGGTCATGATGGAAGTGATGGGATGCAACTTTCAGGGGAATGGCTACACAGTTCTCCGAGATTATTTCTCTTCTAATTGATCAACACAATGTACTGTTTGACTTCAACTTACTATGTATGTTGTGTGTTTCCTAGTGGCATGGCATCTTTATTTCTTTTGGGATGTTGTGACATCCAACTTATAATGTTTTAAAAGGTAAAGTAGTAGGCAAGGCGTTTTAAAAATGGTCGGTTAGGCAAAAATCTTAAGGGATGTTATGATACTTATATTTCTTTTAGCATGACGTGACATCTGACTTACTAGATATTAATACAGGATTTTGGACACTATAAAATTCACCGAATGAGAAGGAAATGTTCTTGTTCTAACAATTTCATCACAATAATTGATATCCGATATATGTCAGACACCGAAGCAGAGTAGGATTTTCACAATTTTAAAAGTTTTCTAGCATGCACTAGGCACCAGGATCTTTAACGATTCGATCTTTAGGTGATGGATCTTCGGCTGCACATCCAACTCTACATTCATCAAGAACATGCTAAACCGAGCATAATAGAACTTTCGAACCAATTGATTATACGTTTTCTTGGGTGATTTCATTAATGCACTTGGAGAGTATTGATTCTACTGAAGCACCCACCGTCCATACTTGCTGGGGGAAGAGGTGCTATTTTTGGCTAAAAGATTATTTGGTAAGGGAGGTTAAATGTCCATTGTTGTTGCCATAACTCAAGTTATGGTTTGTTTCGGTCAGAGTCACAGTTGAGGCACTTCATTACTGACCACCCCTTTTTGTACCGGAGAAATTTTTAGTTGTGACAGGAATTCGGATGGTACATCATGTGTTTTTATGTAAGTGGTGAGAAATTTTATTTTTTAAGTTATTAGCTTTTTAACACACATATCATATCATTTATTTAACAACACGTAATGTATCACTTCGTGTAACGGTCACACTGAAAAATCTCTCTATGTACTGGGGGTATTAAAGGCCTCTCAAAATTTTGTTTTGGTCAGATGTAAAGGCCTCTTGAATGAAACAAAGATGCTATAATGGGTTTGGCCCAATGATGGGTTTTATTCCGTGGTGCATCTGCTTTGAAGAACTCAATTTGCAATATTGGGTCATACCCTGATGGAGTTGGCGTGGAGTAAATTAAATTTGAGAAATATATACAAATAAGATCGATTACGAACTTTCAATTAGGAACAGAACAAGATAAACAATTAAACAGACAATAAATCGTATAGAAACTAGGGTTAATTTAATGTCCTATTGACGTCTTAGAGTACCTTACGTTCCATTTTCTGTTAAAGTTTGCAAACGGTTTCTTTGTGTATATTTCCATATAAACATAGACTAAAAAACACATTTTTATATAGCTTGGAAAAAAACCCTCTGTGATTCGAAAGGAAATAACAACAATAAGAATTAGCTTTATATTTGATACAAGCAATTTTTTGTTTTAAGCTAATATACACTGCAAAAAAATAAAAGATTTCAAATTCATATGCAAAGAATAACACATTCATTTTAATAAATGTGACTACGTTTACGTATGCAAATAATTAGTCATCAAGAAAAACCACAGGCAATGAGAGAGAGAGAGAGGTCTCTGTATACAGTTGATGATCCATATGTTGGTTTCTGTTATGCCTTTACTTTTTTCTTCTTTGCATATTTAAACCTTGATGCTCTTTTGCTTTTCACTGTTGCCACCTTCCTTTTATCCTTTGTTTATTACTGTTTCTAACTGTGCTCAAAAGTGTTAAGACGGAAGATTCCTCTGCAGGTAGGAGCATGATTTTGTGCTATAGACTCATTAATCACGGAAATGCATGCACTTGTAACAAAGCATACCCCCTGAAGCTTAAAGTTAGAAAACAACAAAATAAACTTGTATTAATTATAATGTATCAGTCTCACTCTTTATAATCGCTCACCTTTTAATTTGATATTAAAGATTGAGAATAAAAGGTAAGTGATCAAGCGTTTCTTAATCATTTGGTGATTAAACGTTGCTTGATCATTTGGTGATCAAGAAAACAAATCTGTATAATGCACTTTAATTAATAAACAAATCCTTGTGAAAGGCAATAGAAATGTGGATAAAAAGAGTTCTGTATTTGTGCTTTCTATATATATCATTTTTTTTCACACTGATTTCCACATAAAGCTCAATACTGCATACAGGGTTAGGAGCAAGTGTTTCTATATTTCCCCTGCATATTTAATACTATTGTTTGCTAGTTATTTGTTTCTAACCTAGATGCCCTTTCACCTCAGCTGGCATATCATGCATGCTGCAAAGTGAATAATGGTAAACTGGTGAAGCCATGAACGAAATATAACTTTTTGAGTTTTTATCACAAATTGTCTCTGAAAGTGACATACCACATCAAGATGGTCTCTAAAGTTGTCAATCGTTCAATGTCATCCTTGAATATGAGAGTTGCAAAGTCGTCCGAATTTCATAACAAAAAAAAAAAAACTGTTAATGTGATAAAATGGAAAATTGTGAGGCCCCCAATTTCAATATTAGGATGCCATGTGAATTTCATTCTTAGGGTCTGTGAGAAATGTGGATTTCAATATTGGACTAAGTACTTCTCATACTACAAATTAGTTTTATGGTGGAACCCCAACTTTCTTCATCGAATCAGAGTAGCTTGTCTCGATTGTGAAGCTCAACAGCCACATGTACTCCACATCACCCAATTTGTATTGTTTACGTGCTAGGCTTGAAAATTCGCCACACATGAGGCACGTGTTGAGAGTACCAATCCCACATCGAGGAAAGGAGTGACATTGCATGTGCTTATAAGTAATTGAACTACTTTCCATAATACCTCTTGGTTTTATGGTGGAATCTCAACTTTCTTCAAAGGAGAAGATGTTGGTGATGATGATGACTTGAATGAAAAAAAAAATTCCTATCCAATTAATATAAGGGCTATTAACTTTGTTTCTCTAATCCACATGGCTTCATAATATTGGGGTGGTGTTCATAATGTGCCATGTCAGTGTACTAACAGATTTTTTAACAAAATTTAGACGAAACAATGACATTGATTTGCAACACCCATATTTAGGGACGACATCATTAATCAATTTTCAACTTGAAAGACCATCTTAATATGATGTGTCAATTTTAGAGACCATCTTCAGGGATGACATTAGATGTTTCTTTACAAGTGATAATGGAGAGAGAGAAATCAGAGGTATGATCTCAGGTGTAAAAGTAAGCATTTTTATCTAACCAACAAACCTCTTGATACAACTATCTCTAAATCCATAAAATGGGTTTTAATAAACAAAAGGGCCTCTACATAAGAAAATAAGCCAAGGTATACCGTTAGATTACTTTTACTTTCGTAGCTTATCATTCTTTCTAATTTTCTTTTTATTTAGTTTGTTAACATGACTGAGCACTACTGCTATTGCATGCGCCGATTCTGATGATCCATCTAATCTAATGACAACTATCTTACTATGTTAGCAGGGAGCTGCTTAATAATCTAAAAGAAAAACAAAAAACACGGGATAAACAGCCATATATACCCACACCTACGTGCTAGGGTTTGTAGTAGGACCACACAAGACACATTGAGACAGAAGAGTTGTAGGGATTGCTTGTGTAGATCATTGATCATTTCTGATTCTGTTCCTCCCTGTACCTTTTGATACTGATGACAGAAAATATATAGGTGCATACATGGGCTTCCATCTCCAGCAAGTAAGTTGAGCATTGATTGCATCACCTGTAGGGATGGATTCGACAGAACTTTTTTGCTATGTGGGGGTTTTCTCCTTTTGGCTTGGACAAACTTTGTGTTTTCATTTTATCTGTTTCTTCAATTATTTTGGACGGTAACTTTTGGATGTTTCAATCAAATATTTCACTGTTTGCCGTTATAATGTTGATTCTTGCATAAACTTGCACCTGTTTTAGATTCACAATCTGTGTGTATGTGGGGTGTTTCTCCTTCTGGCATCTACAATCTTTGCGTTTTCCTTTTATCTTAAGCATGCATATAAAATAGTTCAAAGCAGACGTCCCTACACTAATGAGTAGTTGAGTCAGTGGGTGAGACTTTTAATTTTCTCTCTCAATACCTGGTTAAATTTCATATAGCCGCTCGTTGGGGAGAAAGAGATAGGAGCAGATTTATCACAGTTCGTGGTGTTTGGGGCTAGAAAGTTACGGTGATGCTGAATTCGTTTAATGAAAATCTCGCTTGTTAGGGCTGAAGTAGTCCTAGGGGCAACATTCATGTTGGCTACGGATATTAGCCTATCTGCATCTACATTTCTTCAATCGAAAAGGATGCATAAACTTACTAGTGCTGTTTACTAAAATATTAAATTTTGAGAAATGTTATCTAGCAGGTTGTTTAGTAACGTAAGATGTTTATAGATGTTATCAAGGCTTTGACTACGAACACATTGATCCATTCCGATTCTCACCAAAATGTTAATATGATTTTAGTTTCATTTCTGACTTTATAAACATTCGAACGTGTACATAAATCCAAAAGAACATTGCCAAGTGCCAACTATACTTTGAACCGTAAAATGCTTTAACCCTAACATTAAAACGAGGATGCCATTTCATTTTGTTGACTTTATCATGATCTTTTATCCACATATATACATATATATCATATGTATGTGTGTGTGTTTAATAGTATATTTATATTTACTATTTACCAAGTGAATAACATTGAAAAGTGAAAAGACAGCCACACCCGCATCCATCCACATGGGGAATGCATGATGATGCCAAAGACCCAGCGAATCCAACAAGAGAGACAAACAAGGAAAACCCAGGTGTCAGCGTTGAGCGAAGATCAGGGTTTGGCCTACGCTGGTGACATGTGCAGCAAGAGCAAGCATGTAAAAGCAATAATATTATTCCACATTTAAGGCTTTGCGTGTAATCGTTGTTGTTGTTGAAAATTGAATACAGAAAGGAGATCGATGCAGAAGAAAAAAAAAGTAACAAATATACTGCTCCACCTCCATCCATTTATTTTTGCCCTAAAATTCCTGTTCCCACCTCTCAGGTTCCTACCTATCTCATTTTTAAGAACTTACATGAAATAGATATACTACAATCGGGATGTTTCATACTAATTATACAGTGTCATGTGTAAATTTTTTTTCAATAACATTGTATAATTAATTAACAAAAAACGTCACAATAATTGTATACTTGTGCCATGCAAGGTTCTCTCCTCCTTCCTCCTACTTCCTAATTCATTCATTACTGCTGCTGGTTGATGCTTTTCTCTTATCTTCTTGTTTTTCTTTTGTTTCCTCTGCTGATTGAATTTCTAGCTCTTCCATATCGCAATTGGCCTGCAGAACCGGTACACATTTATTATGCATTTGCACTATTGATTTCACATACAAGTGCAATTTTTATTTACTTGTCAGCAGGATCAACAGTCTTTCTCTTGTACTTGTGTACTTTTTTAGTTCTGTTTCAATTATTAAGTGTCATCCTGTAGTAACTTTAAAAGAAATATGTCCAGAAAACACCTTATTCTTTAATCTCCTGCATAAAACACCTTGTTCTTTAATCTCCTGCATGAATTATTAATAGTACCACCACATGAATTATTCATATGGCTCATTTTAGAATAATGAGTAGTTAGTTGAGCACCAATCATCGATCGTTTAACTTCTAATTTTACAACAACCGTAAAATATAGAATCTCTTGAGTACACAAATGGCCTAATTAGGTAATTAAATCTTGTACTTAGTAGATATTAGCGTGTCCATCACAAAGTCACACGATGCTTAATCTTCTTTTTATTATGAAACGTGTACATATTTATAAAAACTATATATAATCTAAGTTCATATAACAACAATATCAAAGTACTAGGTGGTGTGAGAGACAAACCCTAAAATTTACCCTAATGTTCCAATTCCTAAGCCACAACACTTATAGAGTTTTATTTTTTAGTAAATGGAGGGTTAGAAGTAAGAAGTAAAGATATTTTCCATGTCTTTCGTACAAACACACTGACATTTCTTGTGGTGGTGCGTGGAGCTCAACTGGCTACGTTACCTCTCATGAGTTTTGTAAAGAAAAAAGTATGGGGTAGCATTTTCTACTTTGACAGCACGGTGAAGCCTTCAACTGTTTTTCCAAAGAAATTAACACTTTGGGAAATATGCATAGATCTAATGTGGAAAGTACACTTGATTGAAACCACTAAGGCCTCGTTTGTCACGCCGTATAAAGGATCGGATAGTATAAGTAATACAGTAAAAGGTATTTGGTGCTTATATGTACTAATTACGCACTAAGTAAATTAAACCGGTCTCACCATTTTAATACCCCCATCTGCTAAGTTATACTCCCCAAAACCCCCGTATAATTTAGTCGGGTCACAAATTCAACCTCTCTGCTCGCATCGCGAAACCTCATCCAAGTATTCCTTCTTTCTTCACCCTCCTCACCTCTTATCAACATCATACAAACAGAAAATCCGAGGTGGCAAATTAAGCCCAGGCCATGCCGTCCCTATTCAGACATCCATGGTGGCATATCGAACTAGAACCGAAGAGCTGCACCGCTCCAAAACCGTCTTCGCCACCTGAATCAACTCATTCTGAGAACCCACATCGTCGCTGCCCATGACCCACTACTTCTCTATAACTGCTCGCATTATCATCTTGCACGCGAGTCTGCCACTGCTATTGTATCTTGAAAGGTGATCTCATGGTTGCGAATTGTTGCCGCCTTGAACCACTGCACAAACTCAAACCCAGAAAGCACAAAATTCATTACGGCATCCCCACATTGTATCAGACGCGATTGCTTTCAACCATTGCAGATCACTGGGGATGAACACTGCCAAAGAATAATCCTTAATTTACCCTTTTTTTCAAATTAGGTTTTGCTCTAATTTGGGGCTTTTCATTTGCTTCCTATCTTACGATAGGATTTGCTTCCTGTTAATTTTTTTTTTCAATTCAGTGTCAAACACAATATAAATAATATGATCATTAGTTTGATATTGCATCAAACGTTCGACTAATTTAGTTAGTACTATCTGATGGCTAGCCAAACGAGGCCTAAAAGTAAGAGGAATAGAAGGAGAGATCGGGAGAAGAGGCTTTGTTTTATGTGTCCCCTTGAATCCTGGTGAAGCCTTCTCCTGTTCTGCTGCTATTGAAATTTTTATTATTTTTTCTCAAGATGCCAATCGTGCAATTGATCATGTATATATAGCCAGGGGTCCACCAAGTATTACCAGGTGAAAATGCACACATAGAAATCCATTAAAAACACTTTGCTTTTCCTTCTCTTGCAGAGTTTTGACGATCCATATATGTAAAAGAGGTATTAGGAGGTATCCTATATCAATGGGTTAGTCTATACTAATAACAATTAATATTATTATGTATGTTAACTGTAAGCATTATTATGTAACCTTGGGCAGTTAACTTCGACAATATATATAACGTTACATTGCTTGTAAGTCAACCATTGAATGTTTACGTTATGTGTATACTATTAAAAATGAATATAAGAAGTTTAAAAATGAATAACAATGACGTCCTCTACCTTTAAAAATACATAAAACGTATATAGATTTTTTAAATAAAAATAATTCTTTAAATATGAGTTTCTTATTGCGTATATAATTCGGAGGTGGATTGTCTGCTCTCCCATTTCCATACTTTTCACATCCCTTCTTATTTTGTATGTTCACAGTTAATCATGACCACACAAACAAAAATGAATGAGAAAAGTATGAAAATGAGAGGGCAGACAATGCACTTCCATATAATTCACAAACGGATGCATGACAACTAGCAGCTAGGAGGATAATTCGTCAAGATTCAAAACCTGAACGAAAGCCATGCTCCTACTGACAGTCCTACTACTCCTACCATGAATGAAAGATATTATCTTCCAAACCCTAGAAAGATTCTTCCCTGCACGGAAACTGATTAATTCATTATTGATATTGAACAGTGAATACGGTTAATTACCAAACTTTATATAACGAGGTTTCAAATTTCCATATTTACAATACAATTATTTTCAGGGAGGAAGCAACTTGTATTTCCAGCTCCCCAAATCCCAAGCTTTGTGTAGTTTTCCAAACATAGCAAATTGTGGTATGTGACTACAAAGCTAGGGTTTCAGTATAGGGTTTGAAATTAGAAACTCCATGTTCAATTTGTGTGTGCATCTTTATTTGGAAATTATTGCTAAGGAATCTATATGTTCTTGGCCTTTTGGCTAAGATCAAGTGTAGCATATGTTCTTATCAGTTTAATATCTGATACGTGAGGCAATGACTCACTTGATATTAAATTAATTTCTTTAAGGGGAGAGTCTGTTACAGTAGCTTGTTGTTAGGGCTCTCAAGTCGCCTTTGCATTGTACTATTGCATTGGCCTGGCACACCCTCAAAAAAAAAAAAAAAAAAAAAAAAATCTTATTCCATGAATATTAACTGTGAATTAATTAACTAGATATGACCGACCCCTTTCAACGTAATGGTTTCAAAGAAATAAATTAGCGGCTCACTGCTAATTACATTAACAATTATTTTTAATTTTTGTCTTACCACCTACTACTAATACATCAAGTACAAGATCTAATAACAAAAAGTCTCAATTTTATTAAGCGTTTAATCATTCATTACCATGCGACAACAAAATGAAAATTTTTTTTTTAATTATTTAGTCAATTTCTAACATGGGATTCTTTGTGCATTCTTCAACATAAACTATAGCTAGCTAGTTTAGCAGCTATACTTTGGAGCATGGGTGTTTATTTAATAATCCAAGCGACTAAACTAACTTCCTAAGTCAACGATTGATTCCCCTTGACCCAGAATCAATTTGGACAATGTACGGTTTGAGAAACAGTATTTTCCTCCATTTCACATGTCCCTTAGAGCAGTTCCACCGGAGGGCTTTTTGCCCAGCACCCAGCTGAAAAAATAGGCTAGCACCCAGTGAATCCCCTCCAGCCGACGCAATTGACTGGCACCCAGCCTAAGCCGGTCTCTAGCCCAGTCCAAAATTGACTGAGGCGTGGCCCGGTCCATCTGACGCCAGCGTGGCGTCCGACGCCTGGAACCCCGTCCCGATGCTTCGAACTCCGTCTCCGACGAGGAAGACGGCTGGACGACGCTACCTTCGAGGACGAGGCTGCCCACCCGGAACTTCCTGTTGAGGACGAGCTGGTCTTGGAAGCTGTTGAGGACGATGACATCAAATCCCACGATGCAGCTGAAGGTCAGGGCGTAGGTCTAGAGGCGGCAGGTTTGGAGCTGGCGAGCCCAGGCGCCGATGTCGACTAGTTTGGGGCGGGTCAGACCGCGGAGGGCGGTGGAGAGGAAGCGGAGGGTGAAGGGGAGGTGGAGATTTGATGGAGGGTGGAGATGGGGAGGGTGAGAGAGAGGGCTCACGGTGATGGTGAAGGAGAGAGAGAGAGAGCTCACTACCAAATTATTATTTTTTATTATTTTATAATAAAAAATAATAATATTTTAATAAAATGGACTAGGCTATTTTTTTGTTAGGGGTGAAGATGTTTTGGCCTATTACTGTTTATATGGGTTTATTACTGTTCATTGGAGTGGATAAATGCGCTGAGTGCTAGCACAAAGTCCTTCGGGGTGGACTTGCTCTTATGTATGAATACAGCACACATGTTCAAACATTTGAATCTTTGATTAATTATAGATAAACATAGTATTACATATTCTTTTAAAGGAACCAGCCTGTGGCTTTATCACGGCAGTTCACCCTTCTAGAGGCTGAAAAAACTCATAAAGATATTTTAACATCCTCCTAACTGTTATTATGTGAGTCACCAGCGCCAGATTGTTAATCTATTGGTGAATTTAATCAAATGAATTTTATTTTATGATTAAGCACCTTAAACCCCCTTACCTCTTAGTGTCATTCCAAATTGGTCTCAACTTTTTTAAACATTCCAAACAAGTGCCCAACATATTGAAAATGTTACATCCGTTAAGCTCTTATTAAATTTTTGTTAAATTAACTAGGGCTTATTTTGTCTCCAACATCAATAGAAGGTCATGGAAGCATAGCTTTCACCAAGTAACGATCACCATTGCCGCTTCAGGCCATTACCTCCAAACACAATGCAAGACCACAAACTCCACCTTACAATTCAAGCCGTCAACATCGAGAAAAATATCATGGAAGTTATTGAAATGGTATGGATTGCCATGATGTGACCACCACCCTTCTTTATTGCCTACAAAGACGAACTGGACGCTTTACTAGCCGAAAATCGGTGAACGAGGAAACCATATGAGTAGGAATAAGCTCCTTGAAACCCTATCTGAATTCTTAACCCTCTTCTTTGTTAGGAGATTTCGCAATCTTCATTTTTGTTTCCCCTTTTATTTGTGAAGTTGTTTACTTATTTTTATTTTTTCATCTTCATGTCTTTTTTGAAGTTATTTTTTTAGTGTCCAAGTAAGCAAATAAGTAGGACCCATTATTGCCACATGTACATTTTATGAAAAAAAATTAATTAAGACTTAACGGATGCGACATTTTCAATAGTTAGGTACTTGTTTACAATAACACTAAAATTAGACACCATATACATAATGCCAAATATCTAATAAAAGCATCCTGTAATAATACTTTTAACTTTCTAAATATGTTGTGGATGTCCCACCATTGTTGGATGGAGTTCTCAATGTGATCAACAATATTAATGTCATGGATAACCTTGAGAGAGACATCTTGTAAATTGTTGTTGCAGAGAGAAACAGATTACTTACACACACACATATTGTTGGACATATTACTCTATGTAGGCTGCAATATGGAGGTGTACAATTAAAATATCACTAGAAGATGAGCACACACTTTGTGTGTGAACAATTTCATTTTCTTTTTTTTTTGTTTTTGATTAAGGATTTGTTTTTTTATTAAGGAGTGTGATTAGTTTTTAATTTTTTTTAAAAAAGTATGAGACAATGATGATGCTATCTCTTAATAAGGGCATATTTTTCTTAATATTACATAATTACCATTTTTCTCTCTTATGTAAATATTGTGTATCAAAAGTGAGGATAAAATAGGAAAAATAGGGATATGATTGTTATTTTGTCAAAATTTACAAAATTACTATTTTGCCCTCCTTTTTTATCAAGAGTCTTAAAAGTGAGGGCAAAATTGAAAAAAATGTGAGAAAAAGTTGACAGCGAGAGTTTTCTTAATATATCGTATTGATAATAACTCACTGCAGGTATCTAATATATATAGTAGACTGAACCGGAATTGATTTGTCAGGAACAAAAACATTGGGCTTGTTAGTAATATGCAAGTACTATATATATCATACAGTTTTTATAAAAAAAAATGTTAAAGAACAGAAAAATAAGTTTATGCAATAATTGTACGTAAGAGAGGGTAATGTAGTGTACAGTGACACTGTTACTGACTAATGCAAGCATTTCAGTTTCTGGAAGATAATCATCCTCATGGGAAGCTGCTCCCAACAGCGTAACACATGATGAGATCACATCTTATTAAAAACCCTTCCTAGAGAAGATCTGGTCATGATATATATCTCTTTCTCTTGCCTTTTACTTTTCATATTCATTTTTCATTGTGGAACGAACTTAGACGAGTGGTTAACATCGTAATTGATCATGATAATTTCTCTTTTAACAATGATCAGAAATTGAAATGTTATATCTCTTGAAACCCTTGTGAGCTAGGCTCCAGGTTTCCAGAGGTTGTAATTAATTTCTTACATATCTGTTTAATAAAATATATATATATATATATATATATATATATATATATATATATATATATATATATTAATTTGTGTGTCGGAGAGGAGAGGGAGAGGGAGGGGGGAGAGACCAGTTTCCCCAAATATACCTGGTATCACAGTTTGCTGCTGCTACTTATTGCCACAGCTATATATGACTGCGCCAGCAGATCACAAGTTATTGAAGAAAGCAGCAGCTAGCTACCTAAGCTCAAAGCTCATCTGATCAATCAGGATATATAATTGGTGATCATTTGTGTGAAGATCTCATCACCAACGAGTGAATGCTCATGGGCTCATTCCATTCTTCCCATATCCAACAAGAAGAAGAAGAAGATCATCTAAACCACCCAAACAACAACAACATCTCAGATCTACAATTATATCACCACCACCTCCACCACCATCACATTTCTGATCAGCCTTCGTTGATTATGTCAACGTCACCAAGCATTTCACCAACCCACCTCCGCCACTTACTCATTACCTGCGCCGAGCTCATTTCCCACCTCGATTTCCCTTCAGCCCACCGCCTCATTTCTCTCTTATCCTCAAACTCCTCACCCTTCGGAGACTCCACTGAAAGACTAACCCACCATTTTGTAAAAGCCCTCTGTTTCCGCCTCAATACAAACCCTAATTACTCTCCCACTACTATTGGCCCACTGACAGCTCTCACAAATGCGGCCAGTGCGTCCGCATCCTCCTCCTCCAACTACTTGTTTTTGCCAGTGTTACAGGAGGAGGAGGACAACAACGAGGAGGCACTCCACTCGTGTTACCTAACCCTAAACCAGATAACCCCATTCATCCGGTTTAGCCACTTGACCGCCAATCAAGCCATCCTCGAAGCCATAGACGCATCTCATCTCTCAATCCACATCCTCGACTTCGACATCATGCACGGCGTCCAGTGGCCCCCACTTATGCAGGCCCTTGTCGAGCGGTCCTACAACTCCCCACTCCACCCGCCCCCCACACTTCGAATCACCGCCACCGGCCGCGACCTCTCCCTCCTCCTCAGGACCGGCGAGCGTCTCTTGAGATTCGCTCAGTCACTCGGCCTCGCCTTCCAATTCCACCCCCTCGTCCTAAACAACACATCCCCGCCGTCGGACTTAATCTCCCCATCAACCCTGGGCCTCCACCAAAACGAAGTCCTAGCCGTCAACTGCGTCCTCTACCTGCACACCCTAGTCACGGACGACTCACGTGACCTCTTCCTCTTCCTCCAGAAGATCAAGTCATTGAACCCAAAAGTCTTCACCATCGCCAATAAAGAAGCCAACCACAATAACCATCTCTTCTTCAACCGGTTCGTGGAGGCTCTAGACCACTACGGCGCCGTCTTCGATTCCCTCGAGGCGACGCTGCCGCCCAACAGCCGGGAAAGGCTGGTGGTGGAGGAGTGGTTCGGGAGGGAGATTAAGGACGTTGTGGGAGTCGAAGGAGAGAAGAGGAAGCAGCGGCATGAGAGTTACGAGACGTTTTGGGAGGTGGTGCTGCGGAGGGTGGGTTTCGAGAATGTACCGTTGAGTCCATTTGCGCTTTCGCAGGCGAAGCTTCTGCTGCGGCTTCATTATCCTTCTGAGGGTTACCAGCTGAGGATGTTCAATGACTCTTTTTTCTTAGGTTGGCAGAATCGTCCCCTTTTCTCTGTTTCTTCTTGGCACTAATTACAAGTATATATATGTATCTAATTGACTCTTTAGCTCTATTGATAGCTAGGTTTGAGCTTTCCGTCTTGTTCTTCTCTTCTTATATATATTTATATATAGAGAAATATATGTATAAAAAGCCGCATTTAAGAAGCAAGAGCTGCCATTGAAGTGTTTTCAAGAACTCACTCAATTGTACTACTCATAGAGAAGGGTACTCTTTCTTTCTCTCTTTTTCTCCTGCCATGTATCTCTCTAAACATTCCTAAGAATCCTACTAGTTACTCAGCTGATCAGTCTTAAGCATACATGCAATAAGTAGGGTGGATCTCTGTGGACGTTGCATGTGAAATGAAGACACAGCTAGAGGGAGCTCCTGATCAACTAGCTTTTCCAATATCACAGTTTGTTCTTTCGTTAGAGACTGAAATTGATCTTAAATTATTGTGTTATATGAATCTCATAAATATTGGTTTTGTTTAATTTATTATTTGTTTTTGTGATTTTATCCCCTTATAATTAAGATCCTATTTTTCTTATGTCTAATTATTTAATTAACTGTAATTCTGTAACCAATTCCTCTTCGGCCATTAATTTGGAAGCAAACAAAGGCTTAACTGGAGCATGTCTAATTCTCACCTTTTATTGACTTATGTAATATGTTAATTAGTTTCAATATCTGAACTGCTTTAAGCATCATTTTCTTCTAGAGGGTTGCTTGTCTCCTTGTATATATACCTATATAGCTAATTTGTATATGCTACTTAGTTAGATGCTTTCTTATTATTGCTAATTAATTAATAGAAAAATGCTACGGAGATTACCTTTTCCTACTATATTTATGTATTATATTATGATGTGGCAAGGCCGTGCCAAAGCATAGATGTCACATAAATTAATAAATATATCTCGATCGATGTTGATTGCATACATCACTTATTACATTAGTGTTGTATAAAAATGTAATTTCTCTAACATTATTCTAATTAATTATGTGCTTCACTTTTGGATGAAATGACAAATACTTTGATTTGATTACTGATTAATTATCTTTCATGCACTTCCACCTGGACACCGGAAAATCTTCTCTCTTTTGTTAACAATAAATTATAAAATAAAAAAAGAGGGGCCTTGTTTGATTAAAGTAGTAAAAATATTGCAAATAACCACTTCTTGTTCCCCAAAATTCCTTTGCTTCCCTTCCTCCAATGAATGTTGTTGTGCTTTCACGAGATTGATTAAAGGGAGATTGAGGTGCACGAGCATATACATAGCACTAAGTAGCCGTACCGTATATATCTGTGGCTGTCTTTGATTTTGCACTATTTTTTGCCCTAATTTATGCCGTCTGTCCCCTCAACAACACCATCAAAGTTCTCAAAACAGACCATTTCATGCTCTTCTTTGCCTCCTCTATCACCATACATCCCAAAACCCACCTGCCTAGCCAGGGATCTCTCCTGTCCTCTCTTTTGCTATTAAGGACCACTTAATTAATCTCTAAAAAAAAAAGAGGAGATATATATATATTAAGAATTTATTATGTAAATAATGGAAATGTAATAGACCTCCACTTAATTAAAAAATTGTATTTAATATTGTAACTCTGGTTGCTAATATATAAGCTCTATATAGCTAGCGATGTTTTTTCCTTTTTTAATGGGAATAACGGATGACGAACTACAGTTGTTCACTCTTTTTGGGTCCAAAGAAGGCTAGTTGAGACTTGTATTATATATGTGATCACGATCAAATAAAGTCACAATTTACAAATTATTAAGGACCTTTCATCTTTCTTTAAAAATATGTTCGCACTTTTTCATTGCGTCATTTGTCTTGATTAGCTAGCTATGCTAATCATGTTATATAGAAGCGTTCTATGTCTAGTTTGGTTGGTTGCTTTCTGACATGAGTGATAAGATGGTTACAAGGCATGGCAATAACGCAAAGAGCTGCTTACCTTAGGTTGGGCTTGCGTGTTGGGGCTTATATATATGACTGGGTGATGAGGGATCAGGTTCAGGTTCAGGGCTAGCTAGGGTTAGTGGCAACATGGCATTGACAGACATCCATCCATCTTTTCTTTAATTTCCATCTGATTCAGACGTAACCTTGTGTGTGTTTGTGAAAAACTAAACCTAACCCTTTTTTTAGCCATTGCTAGCTTTTGACACATTTGGAGTTGATGCCGGACCCTCTTACCTGTCTCTCAATTAAGTATCTGCACGCCATATCTATCCGCATGCAAATCAATAATAATGACGATGGCATGAAGATATGGAATTTTCTATCTCTAGCATATTAGATACTTTAAAATTATTACCTATTAGTTCTTTTATAACAATTACAAAAATTAACAACTAACGGTTAAAAAGTATTTCGTACTTTACATTATCATAAAAATTTTGTGAAGATATTAGTTATTTTGGACCATCAAAATATTAATTATTTAGAAAAGGAATGTGTTCTTTTTTTTTTCTTGGATTTTGTTGTAAATGCAATTTTTCGTTCAAAATGCCTTCGTCTCAAACGTCTTTTGTTTAGTTTCATGCAAACTCATGTTTATTTGTGTTTTTTTATTTATTCAGTACAAAAAACATAAATAAATAAAATGTACATATAGAAAAAAAAAAAGTACAAAAATCATGACGTTCTTCACTTGTTTCCATAAGAATGGTATTGATTCCCTAATAACTAACCAAAAAATAAATGAAAAGTTATTTTATGTTTTTCGTGAATAAATAGAATATTTAATTTTTATAGCTAAAACATTTAAGAGTCCAGGCTTACTTGTCTAATGAATACTTTTGTGTCGAAAGGAAATGCAAAGTTTGGTGACACGGTAGTATTTGCACATGGAAAATTATTTTAAAGCACCCTAAACTTACAATTCATGTAAATGCTAAATATTCCTCCATAGTTAATTCTATTACTATGTTGACGTGAAATGCACATGGTCAATTTTTAGAGGCATACACGTGAACAAAATGCTACAATCACAAAAAAATTAATAGAGACATGACATTTTAGCGTATTGGCGTAATACCCCGGCAATAATGGTGTGTAATGGTAATTGCATATTCCCAATTTTTATATACAAGTCTATGGTTAGTGGGTATCTTCTCTATGGAATACCCGTTCTAAACGCTTTGCACAAATCGAAATTAAGCGTCCAATATTTGCCTCAAACTTGAATACCACTTATCCTATGCAAATGTTTTATTAGCAATTCTATGCATGTGTGTTAAGTGATTCGGAGAGAGAAAACTGATAGCGGAAAGAAAGGATAATTTCAACTTATTCCATGCATCAATTTGTTAAGAATTTGTTTTCAATTTCCGAGGAATGTTGACTTGCTTCTTACATTATTAACTTGATGTAAAATAGTCAAATCGTCCCCAACCTCACCGTCCACTGATTATATAGTTGCTCCTGGGTATGGGGTGACACTTCCCACAGCATATACCCCTGAGATTGTTTACCTGATTCTTATCCCACAGCATGCACACCTTTTTTTCCTTTTTTTTTTTTTTTTTTTTGTAATGAATTAGATCTTGTTTTACAGAAATAATAAACACACTATTTTTAACCTTTATAATACGTTTTTATTTAATTTAATAACTAAAATAAAGAAAAGCTTTTGGGAAATTATAAATGGTGTGTGAAAATCATCTTCTTCTTTTGTATTGGGAAGGGTCGTTATGTGCATTGAAGAGATACACCATACAAATTTTAATTTTATATTATTTTCTCAAAAGACATATGGTACAATAATACAAGTTGTTGATAAAAGGGGGGGGGGGTATCTCTGTGTGTGTGATGAATCAATGAAGCGTTTGGGGGGGGGGGGGGGGGAGAGGGGAAATGATGGTACTAAAAGAGACGAGGATCAGCGAGAGGAACATACGAGATTCTCCAGAAACCAGAATCGTGTTAAATATATGATATATGTGTAGTTTGCTTTAGGGTTTGTAGTACGTACGTATGCACAGAAACCGATTAATATTACTCATGTTGAGAATGAATGAGATGAGGGGTCTTGCATGAGTTTATAAGTGAGTTGAGCTATTTCTCATATTGTTAATTAGTTTTATGATGGAACCTCACATTTCTTTATGGTATCATAGCAGGTTGTTTCACACGTGAAGTCAAATGATCACACGCGCTCCACGTCACCCCATTGTGTTCATACGAAGGGGCGTGTTGAGAATGAATCACACACTGATCAGATGGGGGACCTTGCATGAGCTTATAAGTAAGTTGGATTACTCCCTATATTGCCAATTGGTTTTATAGTGAAACTTCAACTTTTTTCTACTACAAGCAAAGCTATCAAAATTATATATATTCATATGCAGTTTCCTTCAGGGTTGTATGTACGCAGAGTGGCAGATTTAGGATCCGAACTTTGGAGAGTTCCAGCGTCAAATACAAGTTTTTAGATAAAATCAGAGTGCGAAGTGCACAAAAATATTCAGTTTATTCATATTTCGTTGAACACTTAGTGAACTTATTGTCATCAGGCAAACCAGTTACGCACAGCTATTGATATATGCCAAAGCAATCTGATGAGAAATATAAAGAGAATTTGTAGAGTGTTGTAGATGCAATATGTCGAGATATACCTAACAGACGTTACATCAAACACCTTGTTGTCACAAAAGGAACTTGTACCAAACATTCGAAGGATCCTCGAAAAGTTTTGACATGCATCTTTATTGGACTTTGGGTGGTCCTAGGACCACCTTGGTCTTTAAATCCATCTGCCCCTCGTAGTACGTATAGAGGGTATAGATGGACTACATATAAAAATTAATGGTGGCATGGGGATGGAGATTGTTAGTGCATATCGATTGTAATTGCCATTTTCCTAGCCTAAACCTTGGTGTGTAAATTGAATTTTGGAAGGTCAAGCTGAACCGATGTTTGTTGTCTTATGGTAAATAAGTTACAATTTCAAGTTTAGGACGTAAGTGAGACTTATGAAGAAGTTAAGGTTTTACCATAAAACCAATTGTCAATATATTGGGAATAACTCAACTTACTTATAAGCCCATGTAAGGTCACTCATCCCATCAATATGAGATTTATTCTCAACAAATTAGAGACCTACATGCATTCTTAGGTGGTTTAAAAGCATAAAATGTTTTTTTGTGTATGAAGGATTGAGGTGTCATTTTAATCCTATGGTGTCCGAAAACTACTTAGGTCTTATTTGAATTAAGCTGATTAAGTTATTTTATATAATTATATAAGCTATCCTTTTATGACCTGAATTTTAGTTGTGGGTTAATGGCTGGTCTTTATTTGTTTTATTTCAGGCTGTGGAATAAAGTCCATTTGACTCGAAGTTTTGATGCTAGGGTTCACACATGAAATGTTATATATAGGCTAGCTTGTTGCCGTGAAAGAGGTACACAGAATAGAGCACTCATATGCATTAGAGAAAAAATACTTTGTGCTCCACGATATTTTTATTTTTATTTTTTATTTTTTTTAGTTTTTTAGTAAAAGAGAGAATAGATTCTCCATTTATACCGCATTTAAACAGTTTTTGAATGAGTTCATATATATGCTATAACGTTTCTAAAAGATTTGTTTCACGTTTGAGATCTTTGTAGGGTTTCATCACAATTTCGTATCTTGAGATTGTGTGTGGAAGATTCTGTGGAGAAGAGTCAAGAAGCGAGATTGTCATCAAGGCGAAAGACGACGTAGCGACTGTGTAAGTCCTCGGAGTATTGGAGGGTGTCCTTGCTTGCTAGGCTAAGGTTCCGTCATGGTACTTGCGTAAAGTCTATTAGGTGAATCTTGTCAAGTTAATTCTTGTCACAGTGGATTTGTTTCACTCACTGTGTGCCCGATGATGTTTCTCCATGTGTTGGAGTTTTGCCTTGCTGAATCATTGTGTTTTGTGATATAATTTTCTGCACTTTATTTATCTGCATAACATAATTACTATTCGCTTTCAATCCTCCTATCTGATTGTATTCGCTCATAGCACTTCTTGATCACAACTTATTTTCTATTCCGCCGCATACCTTATCAACGTGATTAATAAATCTATGAAAATTAAATTAAGCCTATTCACTTTCCCCCTAGAATTTGTGTTACAACCTTTTGCGTTTGTAGAGGTAGACCGTATGTGGGTTTAATTAGATAGGGGATATGCCAAAGGGTATAGGGATGGATTTTGTGCTTGGCCGTGCACAAGTTAAAGCAAGTGAAGAGAGCAGACACCCTCTGCGTTGAGTTATCGGTGCATGTGTGCGTGGTTGGTATCTACTTCTTTCTTTATTGAGTAATTATGTTTAATATGGCATAGAATTTTTCTCTCATCCAGTCAACTACATTTTTATACTCATACATGATTGATAGGTTGTATATAGTTTGGCTTAACAATTATGATATGTTGTCGATAATCTTGACTTTAGTGTAGTTAACTGCATTAGAGAAAGACGAGAACTTGTTTGAGATTGTTTTTGGAATAACAAACAAAAACACTTCTTAAGTACATTTGATAGAAAAGCTTAACTGCAATTTTTTTTCTTCATAAAAGCGTTTTTTGAAGAAAACCTACTAATACTTTTGCAGAAAGTACTTAAAATTTTAAAATATTTCAAAATATATTTATAATAATAACGGGTTTAACATAAGTGTTTTAAGCATATGTGTTTTCTACAACAGCAACAGCAGTCCCAAATAAATTTGTGGATTGCTGGTGCAGTGGTGCACTGGTGCTGCTATGCACTTCTCTCCTTTCTTATTCCTTCTCCAACACAAATGATTGATTTAGAGCGAGACAGACCACTCTGGCATTGGGTTGGCTTCTGTTTCACCACACACGCAAAGCAGGAACAATGGATTGTGAATATCGGAAATAACAATTAGGACATGGACATGGCATGGCCAGTAAATTTTACAGAGAAATAATAATGAAACTTTCTAAAAGTGGCTCAGTATACTTTCTGCCACCTCATGTTTTTGGTATAATATCTCATAATGTTGATACAAAATTTAACGTTAAACTATGAGATAACAGAAAATTCATAAAAAATCTCACTTTTGAGTGAGTCGCCCTGAATTCAATTTTAAATTCCAATATTTAGGCTTGTGTAGGGGGAAGTCATGAAACAGAGAATTATGTGTTATCTTATGATTACAAGATCCAAAAGTTAAAATGGCATTTTGGGATTTACAAATTTGCTACAATCATTAGCATCCCCCACATCATTTTGTTGCTGCTGTAGGAATCTTTTGGAATTTGTGGACAAAAAATGCCCCTTTGGGTCTTTGATGGCTTTGTCACCCTTTGAGAATTCACATTGTCAATTTTGGCAAGCAAAGATTGTTGAACGGATGGATGTGCCCGAAGAATTCAAGAAAATTTTAACGGATGAATTCTTCTAACTCCACTATTTTTTAACTTTGGGGTATGCAAACTTGAGATCAATTTGTAAAAATTAGAATGAGAAAAGACATGATTAAGAACGCAAATATCCAAGGTAAAATAGGAGTGATCGCAATTGAAAATAAGATGAGAAACAATTGGTCAATATGTTTGGCCATGTGAATCGAAGACTTACAGATACTCTGGTTAGATGAAGCTATTATAAGAATGAGACTCAAAGCAAAAGGGCATGAAGACCTAACAAGACCGAAAAAGAGACGCTACGAAAAAAAATATGAAATACTTAAAAGCTAACAGAAAACTTGGACCAAAACCGAGCTCAATAAAATTCTAGGATTCATACAGCCCACTTCACTTAGTAGAATAAGACATTATAGTATTTTATATAAAAGAGAAACTAAGAAAAGGAGATTCTAACACAGGACCTTCGTCTTCAAGGATAACAGCTCTTAAAGAGGCGAAATTAGCAGAGTACTCTCAACTTTATACTTTGAAATATCTTAAAGATTTGACAAATCATGAGCTCCAACAGTATGGCCAAAACAACTACAGCAGATATACATAAGAAACGTTACACATTGACGATTTATTTTCGAAGTGCTGAAACTTATTTCATTTCGATGAGTTCTTATTGGCCCCACTCGCTCTTCCGAGCGACGCCTCTGTCGGATAATGTTTACCAAAACCAGCAGACTTGGCCAAGGAGCACCAGAGGATGAACCATAAACAATCACAGCATCGGCAGGAGCACCAGAGGCTGCATATTTCGGTTTTTCATCCGGCAACCTGAAATAAATTTATGTTCTATAATGGAAACTCTTTCTGGAGAACATCTAGATTCCGAGAATCGCAAGCTTCTAACATGTCATTCCTAGAAGCACAGCTGCAACAAAGACAAGAATAATAACGTAATTAATAGGTATATCGCAGAGAGAGGCGATAGATTTTTCCAACTTTGATATTAACTTACCTCAAAGAAATTCTTAAATATTGCCAACCGTTATCTGCCTTTGGATTCATGGTCAGTGCTCGGACATAGTAACGTATGGAATCCTCATACATACCCTAGTTGCAAAACAAAAGGGGAAAATAAGTAACGGGTCGGGCACTGTTGTGAATCGCAAATTTAAGACACTGGGAGACAATATTCTGAGTTCGAAATTCATGCCCACATGAATAATTAAAATCATGGACCGATAACACGCTCTCTCAGCAGCGAAGTTTCACACCAAATTCAAACTCAAAACAAGGCAGGAAAAAATAAAATTCATTCCCCGTCTAAAATTTCAAAGAGATACTAAGCATGAATCAGTGGAGAGATAAACCTGGTTGGCATAACTGATGCCCATATTTGCCCATGCACGAACATAGTTAGGCTTCAAATCTAGGGCCTGACACCCAGATAAAGAACCAAAAACAAAAGTTAGTCCAAAGTCGATAAGATAAAATATTCACAAAAGTCGATTAAACACAGAAATACAAATATGCACACTATAGTAATAAAATTGTACGATATATCACGTAGTCTATTTAATTAATTGAAAGGAACAAAAGGAACATAAGTAATAATTATAAATAAAAAAACATTGAATTGTTACTTTGTAAATGAGGAAAGATGTGAATAAAACTATTGTTACATTCTATCCTCAAGCAATGACAATAAGTGCTGCAGGAAAATTGTAAACTCGTCTTTGAACAATGTTGGAAAGCCGCTAGTTCAAGAAGCGTATGAGTAACAATTTCCTTAATACTCACTAACAAAAGCTTATATTAGTATTATAAATGGCAGACAGTTTCTTATTGTTACAGTGACTAAGGTGACTATTTTGTCCTACATTCAGTCTTTCAAATGCAAGGATTCATTTGCCTTTTTCCATATAAGGTAGTTTAGGAAGAAGAAACCCTGTAAGGGTTGATAACACAAATTACCTGTTGATAAGCCAATATCGCATCAGCACTCTGAACACTGTTTGCTTGTGTTGCTCCAAGCTTGTTCCAAAGTGAGTAATCTTGCGGCTTTAGTTTCAAAGCTGTCCGGAATGACTCGATAGCTTTGTCATATTCTCTTGACAAGTTGTAAAGCACACCAAGTACTATGTGCACATCAGCATCATCAGGTGACATCTGAGCAGCTTCACTGAATAATCTTGCTACCTGCGCATTAAAATTTTATTCATACCCTATATAGGCTTAGGGGTAACAGTAAGCAACTCAAACCTGAATCTAATATGCACTAAAAACCAATTTCGGGAAAAGAAAATATCCTCTGCTGAATATATTTGGAATATTAGGACCCACAAAACTACAAAGATTCTAAAAGTGAACACTTACATCAGCATAGTACAAGGAATCAGACAGCTCTGGTTTGGCAAGCACCCCATACTTTTGGTGATGGCGTAACCATCCATATAAATATTTCAAAGCAGCTGCCTGCTCCAGTTCTGCAATTTGAAGAGTCATATCAGTTCTTAAGTACTTTAAAGAAGTATTTTCTCGGGTTCCTAGAGTTTTGATTCTAAAGAAAAAGACCACATTTTTTGGCAAACAGAAAAAACCATATATATATATGTATATATGTATATACAGATTTATGTATTTGAGGGGTGTCATTGACTCGATACATTGACCAATTCTTTAAAGAACGTTCAACCAATGAATACTCAAATGAGGTTCTACTATTTTCTTATACATGCAGAAAGAACGACTGACCATTTGTATGACTCACTCCGAGAGCAAGAAGCACTTCGAGATTTGTCGGATCAGCCTCCTGTGCACGCATCATACCTGCTATAGCCTGCAAAGATTACAATTGAGGACATTAATTGTCATTCCATAAAAATAAACACACGCTGAAACACATGTATGAGTCAGACACAGGGTTGAAATAAGGTGATTCTTTGACTTAAGCTTGTTTCAAGGAGTTCATATAGTACGACTATATGGAGACCACCAATTCTATAGGGTTATAAACTTACATGGATAATACCACAAGTATACAATTTCTAAACACTAGATAGTAAATATCAAGATAGTAGGATTACCTGTTGATCATCATCATTTTCTGCATGCGCTATTCCAAGTAGCCTCCAACCTTCAGCATTGTCAGGGTTCTTGAGAACTTCAGCTTCTAATGCAAGCACTGCTTCACTCAGAAGACCCTTGTGGAACATTTCCTGGCCTACTTTTAGTGGGTTTGGGTGACCAACATATGGATTCATATCGGAAAATACGTAAACTCCCCTTGCAGCATCACTATGCTGTTTAGTAGCTACTTGCTCATTAATGTACCTGTTTGTCGTGTAAGGAAGGTAAGTTGCTTTAAGGAACTAAATAATGAATACCATAAAAGGTGAGTAATAACACACCCCTTTGACGAATGAGGACTTGGAGCAACATTTATTACTCGAAATATCTCAAACAGACAGACATATAAGTTGACAAACCCATTAAGTATCTATACAAATCTTTTTTCTGTTTTTGATCTAAAATGATAGGATACAAAGTTGGTAACAATACAAGAAGAAACAAGAGAGCGGGGAATCTCACAAAGCCCATGCTCATGAACTGCAAAATCCACTCTTCATTACTCAAGTTTACCTCTTTTGCGATAAAGAAAGTTGAGTGACGCTTAAAAGGGACCAATATTTGAACATTACATCACTTGAATTTCCAGTACTTAAGTCATCAGATACATTCGTTTCAGCAATAGGTGTCAATGTGCACACCAAAACCAACAACAGAAATGCATGATTCACTTAATTGAAATAACTGCAAACTTAAGGGACATGCTTAGTACCTAGGATTGGATTGAATAACTCATTAGATTCAAGGTATGGAAGGAAGAAATGGAGGCCAACTTCCAACTTTTGTCCAACTTGTCCCTTTCAATTCCCCACAAAATGGTAGATATCAACACCATATAACTAATTCAAATAATTATTTCACCTTGGAAAAAATTAAGAAGTTCGCCTTCATTTCTTACTTCAACTAACATACCTGAATCTAGTATGTTATCTGATTTAATCCAATCCTAGGCACCAAACGTGACCAAGGTTACTGTTGTGTATTTTACAAATATATGCCACAAATTCATTAGCTATTGGATTATATATCATACCAACTTCTCCAAAGTAGAATATAAAGCTCATAAAGTAGAAAAACATTTTATTTTTTTAAACAAAAGAACAATTTGACTTACTCATCGTATGAATTAACCCAGGTATCAGCTGAACTGTCCCCCAAGAGTCCTTCACCAACCTGATTTCCAAATTCCTCTGCCCAGTCATCAACATGCAACTTAGAAAACTGATTGACCCACTGATCATCAACTGACCCATGCTGCTCTCGTTCAGAAGTAAACTCATTTGCCCATTGATTGGGTCCATGAGATAGCTGGAAAACCATCATAATTAAGACAGCAGAAATTGGAACTGGAGTGAACTCATTGCATAACAAATCAAGGTCGTACCCAGTGCACAAGGCTCCCGCTTTACGCAGGGTCTGGGAGAGGTGAATGTCGGCTAGCATAACAAATCAAGGTATTAAAAATAAAAGCTTATATATGAGTTTGCTACCTTATAGAAGGATCGTGTAGATCAGTATTATACTCCAATTGTGACAACAACTTACCAACAAAAAAGTTTATAAATGGTTTCATTTTCCTTCAAGTATGAATGTCTGGCCTTGTCGCATTACAATCGAATATTTTATTTTATTATTTTGTAAACATCTTTGGTTTTTTCCGCTTCAAAACAAGCTCGATCGCTCCAAGATGTAGAAGCATATTCTTAATTTAGTAGTATTGTGTATGTTAAACTTTGTTTATGTGCAAAAATTTAATTGCATTTGAAATACAACCACCTATTCAGTTACATTAGTTTTTGTCTGTATAAGCTTTTTCTTGCGAAATGATTTTCGGACACCCCTGTTTATTTTTGTCCTTGATTCTCCTATGATTTATTCAATCCAAAGGCCCAAAATAAACAGGGTTGTGCATGGGAGAAAAGGGTCTGAGGAAACCACTTCCCCTTTTCTTTTATGTGTCATCCCGCACCATAAGTCATGCAACCCTTCTTAATATCATTCATAAACCAGAACCATGAACACCTCACCTCAACACCCCAAAATAAGTAATTTGGTAGAATCACTTGTACAAATAGGAAAAATTATCTCAAAATGTGTTGGTATATTTCAGATACTGAAAGGGAAAATAAAAGTAGGGAAACAATATTTTGCATTCAGACTAGATTCCTACCTCGCCACGTGTATATTCGTCAGCCCAACTAGGACCTGCATTATACTGCTGTTGATATTCTGATGCCCAGTCCCCTGATGATGTGGCCGGCTTGACTTGATTATCATCAATAATGAGTTCACCACGACTCATTTTTGACACAAACTGGAGAAACCTTGACTTCTACATGCCCCAAAAAGTAAATATATGAATTATGATAGTAATAATTCCAAAATGCAATGTAAATAAATCATTAGTAATACCCTTCATATTTGAGAAAACTCACATGTGATTGGGGCCATCATAACGTTCTGACTAAATGTCATGATAATTAACAGCCCCCAAGCTATTTAATGCCCAAACATCCAGGGATTAATTCATGTAAGCGTTTGCTTACAAAAACTGAAAGTGACACAAGCTAACAAGGACACCTAAAACGTGAATACAGTTAACAGAATTTGGAGCATTTCATGAGAATTTTTATGGGACTTTGCATGATGAATCATCCTTGGGAATTCTATGTTTTTTAAACTTAGAAGCACTAAAAGTAAAAAAAATTGTGTAAAAATGACATAAGCTCAAGGGAAAATTTTATAGGACGGCAATAAGGCCGGCGATGCTGTATGGCACATAATGTTGGGCGGTGAAGCATCAACACGTACACAAAATGGGTGTAGCGGAGATGAGGATGCTTCGTTGGATGTGTGGGCACACGAGAAAGGATAAGATTAGGAATGAGGATATCCGGGGTAAAATAGGAGTAGCCGAAATTGAAGGAAAGATGAGAGAAAATCGGTTACGGTGATTTGGACATGTGCAAAGAAGGCCTACTGACGCTCCGATTAGAAGATGCGACTATGGGACAGAGGTTCAAGGCCGAAGGGGTAGAGGAAGACCTAGGAAAACTTTGGAAGAGACCCTAAGAAAAGACTTAGAGTACTTGGATCTAACGAAGGACATGACACAGGACTAAACACAATGGCGTTCTAAGATTCATATAGCCGATCCCACTCAGTGACTGGGATTTTCCAAGTCTCCAACCGAGAAGTTTTCCTCACTCGGGAAATTAAGGGAACACTACCTCAACCTATATACTCCACTCACAAAGCTTCAACATACAAGCTTCAACAAAAGAAAATTCAAAGAACTTAGCGAAGAAGGCTTTGGTGTATTTAACACAATACGTTGAAATGAAGGAAAGCTTATTTATTGATATCCCCGATAAGTTACAAATATGTACATATACTTGAGTCAAAATAAACAAACATGAGGGAGCCTTCACAAAGGTTGCTTAGGAGAAGTCTCAGCAGTCGGTAGAGCCCCAGAAAGAGAAGGCATCGGAGAGGGATCATTCGGAGCCTCAGTACTGGACAAAACCCTAGAAGGAGGAGGCATCAGAGGTTGATCATTTGGAGCTTCATTACGCGGTACAGCCCCAGAAGACGAAGGCAATAAATGCCTTTGGAATAAACCCACACATCTCTGATGATCAAGTAAAACCTGACCATCAGATTCCTTCATCCGGTCAAGCTTCCTCTTCATGTTTGTAGCATAGTCATGTGCGAGCCGGTGCAACTGTTTATTCTCATGCTTGAGCCCTTTAATCTCCTGTTTGAGACTCATCACTTCAGCCGCCAATGATTCAACTTGGCGGGTTCGAGCAAATAGGCGTTGGGCCATATTAGACACAGAACCTGCACACTGAACACTGAGAGCCAGAGAATCCTTAACAGCCAACTCATCAGACCGTTTGGAAAGTAGTCTGTTATCTTTGGGAGTCAGAAGGTTCCTGGCCACTACCGCAGCGGTCATATCATTCTTCATCACGGAATCCCCAACGGTAAGAGGACCAGTAGGGGAGACGAAGGATGGGCGCCATATGTTGTCTGGAGAAGACGGGGCTGCCTCTTCAACAAGGTTCAAGTCAAAACGACGGTCGGAGGGGCCAGACATTTTCAAAGGTGTTGAAGAGAGAAGAGGTCGGACAAATCAAGATCTTAGAAGTGCAAGAATGGAGCTTCTACCGGTGGATATTCAAGTGTGCTTTGGAACTTAATGTCAGCCCCTATAAAAATCTGCACTCGACGAAGCTTCAGAAATCGAAGAGGCGCCTGCTCAGAAATCGAAGAGGCGTTTGCTTTCTCAAAAGCTGGGCTGCTTAGAGATCACGAGGGTCGATCTCAGAAATCGAAGAGGCGTTTGCTTTCTCAAAAGCTGGGCTGCTCAAAGACCACGAAGGCCGATCTCAGAAATCGAAGAGGCTTGCTTTCTCAAAAGCTGGGCTGCTCAGAGACCACGATGACCGATCTCAGAAATCGAAGAGGCACCTACTTTTCCAGCCTTGTCATATAGCACCTGTCACACGCACACTCAGCTTTGCGGAAATTATGGGCATTTTGTCGAAGATTTCTGGCGAAGTAGAAAGCACATGAATCGTACTGTTCAATCATCCACTTCCCACACGCAACAGTAGCTCATGGGTACCACAGATAACTTTGCCAAAGTTCTCTGACAAAGTTGAGACACGTGAAGCTTGCAGCTCCCACTACATCGCTCTGACCAAGAAGGGTAAAAGAATTGCAAAGAAACAATACTAACAAAGTTTAGACACATAAATTTTGAAGGTCTAGCTACCATATTATTACCCACAAGGGTAAAGGAACAGTACCACTGTTGGATAATTGGAAAGTCCCGGTGTGTCAACCTCTGTGCTTCGTGGCAAGGTAGACTAGCAAACATGCCCAACCTTTACTCACATTCGAGAAAACACTCCCAACAAGATTGCTTGCTCCAAAATCGAAGAGGCACCGCCCTCCGAATCTCGAGAGCCAGACTCCCAACATGATTACTTTCTCAAAAATCGAAGAGAGGGTAAAGGAACAGTATCACTGCTGGATAATTGGAAAGTCCCTGTGTGTCAACCTTTGTGCTTCGTGGCAAGGTAGACTAGAAAACATGTCCAACCTTTACTCACATTCGAGAAAACACTCCCAACAAGATTGCTTGCTCCAAAATCGAAGAGGCACCGCCCTCCGAATCTCGAGAGCCAGACTCCCAACATGATTACTTTCTCAAAAATTGAAGAGACACCGCTCTCCGAATCTCGAGAGCCAGACCCCCAGCAGGATTGCTTTCTCAAAAATCGAAGAGGCATCGTTCTCCGAATCTTGAGAGCCAGATCTCCGACAGGATTGCTTGTTCGAAAACCGAAGAGGCACCACTTTCCCAACTTCAAGAGCTGGATCTCCTTGGATAAAGCTTGTCTGTAATCTTCACACGTAACATCAGCTTTCCAAATACCACAGACCACTTTTTCAAAGTGCTCTGACAGAGTTAAAACATGTGAAGCTGGCAGCTCCCACTACCGTGCTATGACCAAGCAGGGTAAATGAATAGCATTATTACTTGATGTTAGGGAGACTCCTGTATATGTCGACCTCCATCTGTAACGGACAGGCAGACCTGCAAAAATGCTCAACCCTTTCTCTTATCTGAGAGGGCACTCCCAACGAAGCCTTTCGAAATATTCAGCTTTCTTTCCCCCCGATAATACCTCTGTAAACAAGCTATACTAGAGCAAGAATATCTCATATCATCAGGGTTAAAAGCAAGAGTATCCCATATCATGCTTTTTCCCTGTCTTTTCCTTTGGCCTTGTTCTTACCTGCAAGACAAGGAGAAAGAGAGCAATCAGTCAGAACTTGGAATCAAGCTTCCAGCCAGGAACTGACTGCCTGGAACCCCTTACCTGATTACTTACCTGGCATTGCTCTCGAGTACTCATCTTCAACATCTTATGCTTCCAGGGAAGATACCGCATCTGCCTGAGGAACAGATAGGGCAAGTGAGAAGGATACAAGGAAGCATGTGGAGACAAGCGTAACAGCACACGTGCCGATACATCCACTACTCTGTCAAAAGCAAAAGTATCCCATATCAGCAGGGTCGAACGTACTCTAGATTTGATGGACTTGTTTTGACCCTCAAATTCTTCAGTCGGCCTTATACTCTGGAGGAAACCAGAAAACCCTCCAGCCCAGTTCAAGAATAAGCCTGTGGAAAGTTACTTCTTCAAAAGCAAAAGTATCCCATATCATCTCTTCTCATTTTTCTTCTCTTTATCCTTCATGCTGCCTGCAAGATAGGGAGAATGTGAACAATCAGCCGGAGCTCTGATTGCTTACCTTGTCTGTCACCTCTTTCAGCAGATCCCCTAGCTCGGCGACTTGGGGGACTCCTACTACATGGTTTGTATCGCGCTTGACCAAGCATGAAACTACAAGTAAGCTTCAAGTGAAATTGATACATTACCTTGTGCATCTCCACCAGTTACAGATACCACCCCTGGATGGAGGAAGAGTACTTCCAGAGAAGATGCCACATCTACCTATGAGACAGATAAGGCAAGTCAAGACGATACCACACTCCGGTACTTAGAAGTTTCGTGGCTACGAGATCATTCTCCCACAATATTTCCTAATGTCATTTGTACTAAATCATTCACTTGTACTCACTAAAGGAGAGCTTGAACCTATGTACTTGTGTAAACCTTTCACAATTAATGAGAACTCCTCTATTCCGTGAACGTAGCCAATCTGGGTGAACCACGTACATCTTGTGTTTGCTTTCCTATCTCTACCCATTTATAAACTTATCCACACTAATGACCGGAGCAATCTAGCGAAGATCACAAAAAGTGACCGTTTTCGCTACCTAGGATCTATCTTGCAAGAGAACGGAGAATTAGATGGAGATCTCAACCATAAAATACAAGCTGGATGGATGAAGTGTAAGAGTGCATCCGGCGTGTTGTGTGACCGTCGTAGGCCACTGAAGCGCAAGGGAAAATTTTATAGGACGGCAATAAGGCCAGCGATGTTGTATGGCACAGAATGTTGGGCGGTGAGGCATCAACACGTACACAAAATGGGTGTAGCGGAGATGAGGATGCTTCGTGGGATGTATGGGCACACGAGAAAGGATAAGATTGGGAATGAGGATATCCGAGGTAAAATAGGAGTAGCCAAAATTGAAGGAAATATGAGAGAAAATCGGTTCCGGTGGTTTGGACATGTGCAAAGAAGGCCTACTGACGCTCTGGTTCGAAAATGTGACTACGGGACAGAGGTTCAGGGCCGAAGGGGTAGAGGAAGAACTAGGAAAACTTTGGAAGAGACCCTAAGAAAAGACTTGAGTACTTGGATCTAACGGAGGACATGACACAAAACCGAGCGCAATGGCGTTCTAGGATTCATATAGCCGACCCCACTTAGTGGGAAAAGGCTTTGTTGTTGTTGTTGTTGTTGTAGTCATCATTTACAATGGTCTTCAATTCTGTGACTATTGCAGTTCAATGGGTTCAGCAAAAAATGATAAGTCAAGTACAAGGCGTGCAAAAGCTTGGAAAAAGTAAGCTTGATTCCAAAACTAATTTGCTAATGTAGTATTCAGAAATAAAAAAAGTTTAAAAATTCAGTCTTGGAAACTACAGAAGCACATGATTGAAGAACGTTTATAAACCTGAAACTTTGGGTCTTCACTCTGTGCTAGCGTATTTGCAAGCATACGAGTTTGCTCCATTGCAGCTAAGCTTGCCATATTTACACCTCTCATATGATCTGCAGACATCAACTGGGACTGTTCCTGTAACCATGCGAAACAGAAAATTATGCATCAATATAGCTCTCATATAAATTTAAATTGATTATAGTTTTGAAATCCAAATCCTGTTACAACGGGGTATCAAGCAGCATATAAACATAGTCTTACTCTTTCAGTTCAAGGTCAACTCACATACAATAGTGTGATGCACCCAAATTAAGGTTGATAAGCCTAGCGTATTTTTGAGGCCAGAACTTGGACATTCTTCTACTTTTCTTTTCTTTTCTATTCCCCTTATGTTAAATTTATTTTGGTGCTTCTTTATATTACAAGCATACTCCACCATGTATTACGTGTTCGAAACCTCAAAAACATCTTTAGGGCTCTTTTATCTTCATCTCGAACAAGGCCCCTGGTTCCAGGCCAAATACATTTTCCAACCCCAGAATACTGCAACTTAACCTAAAAAACTCAGATACATTGACACCTAAAACCCTCAAACCCCAGAATATTGTAACTTACCCTAAAAAACCTAACATATTGTTACCAGCAATTTTAACTCAAGCACACAATTCCAACCTCCTTGATTAGTAAATCGATTATAGCAAGAACTAGTTGCTAGTGTCGTTCTCCATCACATTATGAAGGTCAATGATTGATCAATAGAAAGTATAGAAACAATGAATGCGATTGAAATACAAGTTACAATACTCCTTTACCTGCTCAAATTCAGAAGCCCAGCCATTGGCACCATGTTGTCGCTCAAATGAGTGAGCCCATGAATTAGGATCACCATGATCTACCCTATGTTGGCTAAATTCAGTGACCCACCCTTGCGCAGCATGAGCACCAGGTTTTGTTATAGCTTGGGATTCATTCCAATAATCGTCTAGTTCCCGAAACCTTGAAGGCAGAGGTCCTTTACTATTGACATCACTGTCAATATCTAAAGAAGATAAAAGTGCATTTACCTGGAAAAATAAAAATAACAAACTTAACATAAACTGTTGAGACTATGAATCTCTTTGGAGAGAAATGGAGCAACTCAAGATACAAAATTCTGAAACAAACCCCTAAGACAAGCAAAAAATGATAATGAGGCCGAAAAACATGCAGAATTGAATGCTCATAAAACAAACCAAGCTGACATCTTCTACTAGAAAAAAAGATACATTTCAAATATAACATAGGTATGAGAAATTTCAAACCTGCCCATTAATAAAATCTTCACTTTTATCAGCAAAGAAGTGCCGTGCCATGATGCTGGTGCGATCACGTATACATTGTTTGTCACCAGCAGACAATCCTAACACTGGAAGTGGAGCAGGACGAAACGGCATTCCACCACGACTACTTTCAACAAATGAGTGCAAAAAGCTTGACAACACCCTTTGTGGTGGCCCTGCAACACATATTTAGAAGGGAAGAATATAAGATAAATCTCAAAATAAACTTTTTAATCCTTTATGCTGAAGATAGACACTACCCCTGGTTGTTTGATGATCAGAAGCACAACCAGACGTTTAGGCTAAGCATAAAGTACTACTGCTACCACAAAGCGGGAAGATGATAAGCAACATACAACTCATCCAATAAGAGAAAGTAACACAAAAAAGCTTTTCCTTTTTCTGGATGAACTATAAAATCTCAATAAAAATGCATATTGATCACTTTGCGAGCTCACTTGAGCCAACGAACTGTTACGTATATTAACTGGCAACTGAAAAAATAAACTAAATTTTCAAGATTCTACCTCACTTCAAAGTTAAACCTTTGAAGATATAGCATGATTAAAAGTAGGCCTGAAATCCAAAACACCAAAAGTATCACCCATTATGTGTTTTTCTTATTCAAATGCCAGGTTTTGTGTATTAATCCTCTGACAAACACTCGGCCACAAGCATCTCTACTAATCTCCGATGTTGATAAACAGAGAAACCATTATCCATTCTTGATCAAGCAATCTTGCCATTTATGTCGTTCACTCATTACTTATTTATAAAAGCGAATAACATGTACGATGCGAAAGTCCTAGCAAGTTGTGAATGAAGTGCAACAACCATGAGGTAAATACTACAAAGACAAGCACTTCGAGAAATTTACCATCCAAAGTCGGTTGAAGCTGAGGAGAAGCTCCCATATCATAAATGGGGTCGTGTTGAGGCATATGCATAGGCCCGGGCTGAGAACTCTGTATCTCATCCCACGCATTGTCAAGCAGTCTGTTGCCATCAACGGAGTTGAAGTTCCGAAGAAAGTCCGAGCTCTGACACAAAACGAATGCCAATTAAGCAAAATTAACAAATGCTAAGCAAGTAAAGACCAACGCTAAAACTAAAGCAGTGGAAAAAGATTGGAGCTTTGGAAGTAAAACCTGAGTGCCGGGCTGCATAAACGGCTGGTCAAACTCGGAGCCGGGGAGCTGTTGCAGGTGGCCATGGCCGTCGGGATAAAACTGCGGCTCAGAAGCAGTCGGCGTCGACGAAGGTATCTCCTTCAACCTCTCCTGCTCACAAAAGAAATCGATTTTCAACAAAACGACGCCGAATTGCTGATCGAAATGAACGAAATACAGAGAGATAGAAAGGACGAAGAGAAGACGAACCTGCTGCTTGGAGGAGGAGCCGATGAGGGCGTTGGCGAGGGCGCCGAAAGGATTGGAGGAAGAAGATTGGCCTGGAACCGCACAAGCTGCTCCGCCGGTAACGAGGTCGCGCATCGCCATGGCGGCCGATGTTCTTCTCCCTCTTCAATCCACACCAGAACTACAAAACAACCGCCACCACTGTATAAATATATATCTCTGTATATCTTTTTTTCTGCGAATTATTTAAATATGAATTAAGAAAAATATGAAGAAATTCTAAGTGGGGTTGTTGGGATTTGTATTGGGGAGATAACAGGAGAGAGAGAGAGAGAGAGGAGAGAGATTTGATAGCTGTTTGAGTTCCTCTTCCTCTTCTTCTTCTTCCCCTGATGGGCTAAAATTGTCTTGGTATGTCAAACTTATCAGATGAATTTAATTAATTAATTTATTTATTTATTTTGGTTCGTCTTCCTCGTTGGATCGTGTGACGCCGCTGACATGAGTAGAGAAGGGTGGTCAAACGGTTAAAAGTAAAAAGTTAACAAGAAAACTAGTTTGGTGTCTTTTTTTCTTTTCTTTTTTATAGGAAAAAGGGAGACAGGCAAAACAAAAAGTGAAAGTAATGAAAAATGATTAAAAATTTTGAGTTTTAACGATAATGATAAAATAAAGGGTAAATTGAATAGTACTAGAATTGACTTTTTAGTGTAAAAATGTGATTTTTCGTTAAAGTGAACAGTACCGTAAGTTTTTCATTATAACTCCCAAAACAAAATCGGAAGATAGAATATAAAGATGGATATTCTTAACCGATTGAATTATAATTACCTTTTAAAAAAAATGGACTAAAACTTTCTCACTAAAATGTTTAAAAAGTTCTAATTTTGTTGTCAAAACTATAGTTGGTGTGTTAATTGATCACTTGTTTGGAAGAACTTTTAAAATGATGAAATGACTTTTGGTGAAATTGATTGTGCACTTAAAATGATTTTTCAGGATCTACTTAAATTTGTACTAATAATTGGTTTTGAAAATATCTTTACCAAAAGTGCTTTTAGTTATTTTAAAAGCACTTCCTAACGAGTTCGAACAACAAAATTGTATGAGAGTTGGGGAAATTTTTGCTTGTGATCAGAATACGGGCCGGTACAATACATGAGTAGAAACAATTTCTTGGAAAAAAAATGCAGAAAATTGTACAAAAAAGAAGTTGAAAATTTGAACTTCTAGGGGACAAATGTTTAATCAAATTCTTAAAATGAATAAATATGAGTTTAAGAAATTAAAAAATAAGGCGTTTATTTCAAAACGGCTCTTAAAATTATTTAAAAATAGTTTAACTAAAAGCGCTTTTAAATCACTAAAAAAGAGTTTTTAACTAATTATAATAAAAAAATGCTTATTGATAAAAAAATGGAACTTTAACCAAAAGCTCTCAATACGGTTTATTTTAACGAAAAATCACATTTTTAATCCTGATACTATTCACTTTACTCTTTATTTTGTCATTTTTGTTAAAAATTCAAATTCTTTTTATTAGTTTTTTTTTTAATCACTTGCATTTTTATTAAACTTTGACGGAAGTGATGAGTAAGCGCTTCGGTTAGTTGGGCTTATATTTATGGGCTTGCACAGATGCCATAACATCGTTTCAAAGCCCACTAGATTCAGGCCCAACCCCTGCAACGAGCTGAGCGAGTCACTCGGAAATTAAAACAAAATAAAATCACAATTAAAATAAATATAAAAAAAAATAAAGAGAGGGGAAAGAAGAGCAAAAGCAAAAGCAAAACCCAAACCGAAACCGGAGCTCCGAAGAGCCAAAAACCAAAACCACCAAATCGCGAAATCGACAAAAAATGGCAGAATCCTCCAGCAGCGGGCTGACGTTCAAGCTCCATCCACTGGTGATCGTCAACATCTCCGATCACTACTCTAGGGTTAAGTCCCAGATGCACCCGCCGATCACCAACACTCCAACACCACCACCCAACAACAGCGCTGAAGGAGCAGTAGAAGCAGCAGCAGCCTCCTCTTCTTCCTCCTCCTCCACCGCCTCCGCCTCGTCTCCGCGGGTCTTCGGCTGCGTTATCGGGGTTCAGAGAGGCCGCACGGTCGAGATCTTCAACAGCTTCGAGCTCCTCTACGATCCCGAGACTCACTCCCTCGACCGCGCCTTCCTCGAGAAGAAGCAAGAGCTCTGTGCGTTCTCGTTTATCATGGCTTTTAATTTTTTTTTCTTAATTTTTTTGTGCGGATTTAGGGTTTTAATCAGTGGCAGTATTTTGCTTTTGCAGATAAGAAGGTGTTTCCACACTTTTACATACTGGGGTGGTACTCCACTGGAACAGATGCTCAGGAATCTGACATGAACATCCACAAAGCTGTAATTTTTTCCGCCCTGTTCTTATTTTATCCGCAATTTGTAATTTATATTATTCGAACCCGTAGATACTGCATTATGTGATAATGTGCTGTTAGGGACCAAATCATGTCAACTATGAACCCGTTAATGATTCTTGAATTTGAAAATCTATAACCAAAGTTTAACTAATTAAACTTGTATAGTTGTAACCGTTGTGTTCTAGTTTTTCGGCGATATGGTTATGGTGCATTTGGTATTCCCCATGATAAGATTGTGTGTTTCTATTGCCACAGTTGATGGATATCAATGAAAGCCCTGTTTATGTTCTTCTCAACCCTTTGATCAATGCTGCTCAAAAGGATCTCCCAATCACTATTTACGAAAGTGGTACGTGTGTATGTAAGATTCTGTGGGCAATTCCAGTTAATTGTAAACTTATAGTTTCCAATTCTGTGAATTTCTGCTATCTGGTTCCTCCATGGCTGAAGCGTGTATTTTTATCATGGCATCTGCATGTAGTTATTTCTCTTTCGTGTATATACTATATACCCTGATTGTTAATGCTTATTTTGGTTTGAACTGGTTCGTTGGAGTTTGCTTGAGATACTGTATTGGATTTCGGCCATTTTTGGTGTTTCTTTGGAAGTAATCCTTAACAAACTACAAGGGCTCTAGTGCCGGTTCCAGTTCTTTCTTTACTCTGTCATACATAAGTCTGTCAAATAAACTTATCTATTATTCAGGGTTGGTCATTTTGAAATGAGTCGCATGCTGTTGTTTACGCTTCTTAACATGATGAGAATATCCATTTGACTAGTTTTCCGGAAAAAAAAAAAAAAAAAAAAAACCCACATTGATGGTGTTGTGCTACAATGTTATCTATTGCTTGCTGCCATTTTCTCAATTTTAATTAAGATTGGTATTGGGTCTTTCTTTTTCTTTTTTTTTTCGTTGCCTTCTGTTGTACAATTACTAGTTCTTGCAACATTTATTAGTCATATGAAATCGTGGTCCTAAGTGAAATCCATTGTGCAATGATTTTTTATCATATCAATATTTGTGAATGATGGGGCTTGCTTATTATGTTTCTATTCGCCTAGATTCCTATCTTATGGAAAACTTGTGGGATTTAGACAGATTCTTGGTTCCTATTAGAATCATTTAATGTGGTTTATCATGTTATCTGTTTAAACTATTTGTGGTCTTATGAATGTTAAATATTACAACTGTAGAGATGCATGTCATTGATGGGATTCCACAGCTAATCTTCGTCAGTTCAAGCTATACTATTGAGGTTAGGCTTATTCAATCTTATCTATTTTAAAAGTTATTATTATCAACTAGAGTTTACTGAGACATTTTCTTGTGTGTGCGCTTCAAAGACTGTGGAAGCTGAGCGCATTTCAGTTGACCATGTTGCCCATCTTAAACCATCTGATGGAGGTTCAGCAGCAACTCAATGTGAGTCCTCAGTTGATCACGTTGCTTGTCTCACACCGATTCTTCCCCCCAAAAGATAAGTGGACGTTCGCATCTATTTCTGATACAAACTAATACAACCTGGGTTGTGTGCAGTGGCTGCTCATCTTACTGGAATTCACAGTGCCATCAAGATGCTAAATAGCAGAATTAGAGTGCTTCATCACTATCTTCTTGCTATGCAGAAAGGTAAGCGCATACTTTTAGTATAATTACAAGTCTTTGCCTGGAGCCATGTTTTAGAAAGGTCCAGAAGTCATACTAATTGCTCTTGTTTCTCTACCCGCAGGTGATATACCTTGTGAAAATTCACTGCTAAGACAAGTATCAAGTCTTCTGAGAAGGTTGCCTGCCATAGAATCGGGGAAATTTCAAGATGATTTCTTGATGGTGAGTGTTACTTGTTTGAATTGTGAATTCACTAGTAGAGGCATGCATTTAATTGTAATATTAGAGAAATAAGCATTATTTAAAAATGGGAAGATGGCATAATAATTTTGGATGGTATTGGGCAATGGTAAAAGATTTGGTCGTACTCTTCCCAGTTTTATATGTTTCATCAGAATAAACTAGTTATATTAATCGTAAGAGCTGTATTCAGTAGAGCTCATTGTTTAAGCTTTATGGTTCAGAAAAGCTCTTCATTTATGATTCATTTCTCCAATAATCAATTTTATCTTCTTGTTTATTTGAATTAAAAGATTGTGTAATCCATAACTGTAAATAAGGCCTCTTTGTCGAGATTTTTCCTCTCTTTTCACGATTTACATATAATGTATGATTGTGGATACTGGATGATGATTAAGCTGACATATTTATCCCGTGAATTACTCATGTTGCTGACTCTTTTTTTATTTTTGGTAGGAATACAATGACACTTTGTTGATTACATATTTGGCTGTGCTGACCAACTGCTCAAGGTATGAGATGTTGCCTTTCTTGCACTAATATGTTTTCCCTTGCATGTGATTCTTAACGAACTGAATGAAACTTTTCAATGTCGATTATTTTATTACAATTGAAGTCATGTAAAAAAGTTGTTGCACCAAAAGGAAAGATAAACATAGAATGTAACCAAAACTTTTTCTATGCCAATGACTTTGAAACGCGAGAGTACCTATCTAGCAATTGCTAGTACTTCCTGCCCTGAATGATTGTAGGGTTTGGCAAATGGGCGCCATTTTACAAGCTTTTGTCAACAAATGCTGACTGATGGTGTCCTGAATTATATACGATAAGTCTTTGATGTGCGGTCACAAATATTGTTCTTACTCCTAGACTAAACTTGTTTATAATGCGGGTGTTGTCATAAGGTTGAATATACGAATTACGTTCATAATTAGGATCTTAGTCGATACTAATGCAATTACCAAGTTTGCATTCCTACAGTTGCACTGTACTCTTCAGTAGTTGAATATGGCATTGTATTTTCTATTCATTGATCGTTTGTTACAATATTTTGACAAGTTCTCTTTGTTTCTTTTTGTTCAGTACAACGAATGAGCTGGTCGACAAGTTCAACACCGCATATGATAGGCACAGTCGAAGAGGTGGACGGACTGCTTATTTCTGAAAGCTGCTTTGCCATAATATGTAGTAGTGTTTAGTTTCTTTGAGAACCTTTTGGGTGCTGCTGGATTTGTTTGACTGCATAATGCATAGCACATAGAAGTGTAGAAATTGAAATATTACTCGGACCTTGATCATTCGAAAAGAAAATCACACCTTACATTATTTCACCGTATAAATGCTATAATTTGAACGGTTTTTCTTTTTATTATCATCCAAACAAGGTTTTTATTATCGGACAAGGATTGTCTGCTCTCCTTGTTCCCGTGCCCTCCTGTTTGTGTGATCACGGTTAAGTCACGTCAACATTTTATATTACTATTCATTTTTGTCTTATTATCTCTATAAAAAAACAATATGAAATGTTGACGTGGTTTAACTGTGATCACACAAAACAGGAGGGCATGGGAACAAGGAGTGCAGACAATCCTTGTCATTTATTATCATCCAAAGAAGGGAATACTAGCAATTGCTAGATAGGTACCCTCGATTGTCAGACTTTGCCTTGCTACCCTTGATTGTCAAACTTTGCCTTTCTTAATGTTCGTGAGAGGACGTATAAGAATGTGAGGACAAAGTCCCGCCTCAGGACCCTAATGTGCAATATTGCATATATTGTTGAGTCGTTCAGGGATTTTATTGGCCCTGTTGAGATTCTGTACCTGCTTCTAAATGACCCTCATGCCATCAGCGCCAAATCAACATTTGAATGGTTACGATTAAACCATATTAACATCTTAGATTGAATTCTTTAGAGAGAGAGAAAGAGAAAGAGAGAGAGAGAGAGTGGAGAGAGAGGAATTAGTCTCAGAGAAGCAACATCATGGACTTTTCTAAGGAGTTGAACGACTCCCTCTATTGTCAATTAGTTTCCTTCGCCACATGTCTCAGCTAACATTACTAAACTATCATTAATTTCAAACATGGGTTTTATAAACTGATTGTTGCAAGCCAAGACTGGAATTTGTACCTCTTCTGCTGAGCACGCTCTCTATTTTCAACTGGTGATAGCAGCTAGAGCAGATTAGGCCGCCATCTTTACCTCGTCAATGGCTTTGTTGCTCGGTACTTCGACAGAGAAATAACTTTCGATAAAAGGGGAGTTTCATAGAGGATATCTATTTCCCTCCATGGAATTGCCATCCATCATAACATCCCATTTCACAACATTCCAGACATATCTTCAGCCATGGCTTTTGGTTACAAATATCACTCAGAGCTCCGTATCCTTTGCTAGACAGATAAGTATTCCCAATACCAAGCCAGTGTAGTCCCGCGAAGGAAGGCCTCTTCAGCAACACCAATGAATCAATAGACAAACCACTGCAACTTGTAAGGTCCAGCCTCCGAAGTGGTTTGCATTCGTCTCGGAACCTTTTCCTTGCAGCCAAAACTTCCAGGGAAGAATCAGTCACAGAGAGGCAACATCTTAAACACAACTCTGTAATCTCCGTACCGACCATGGCAATTGTAAGAACGGCTTTATCTGATATATTCGGGATATATCCTAAATCCAGGGACGACAAAGTTTTGCCAATTGTGCCTCCACTATCGAATAAAAGAGAAACTCCTTCGTCGGTCACCCTTGTACAGTATCTGAGACACAAATGAGTAATGGGTGGAGTCCCCTGGCCAAGAATGGACAAGCCGTAATCAGTGATATCAGCTCCTGTGAGATTCAGCGTGGTTAAGCTACGCAGACATGAGATGGAACTGAGGCAGGAATCTGCTATGCTCTTACAGCCACAGAGGTAAAGCACCTCCAAGGTGCTGGAACAGGTCAGCTGCTTCACAGCTTCACTGGTTATAAAACTACACGACAGCAATTTTACCTCAACAAGGGAACATGGGAACTCATTAACATTAAGAAAGGCCAAGTCTGACAATCGGAAGGCATTTCGAGCTTCAAATTTCTTCAAGTTCAGACATGATTGTAAGATCGATGTATAGCCTGCGTCACTGACTTTGGAGAACCCACAGAGTCTCACTGACTGTAGACCTTTGCAGCCCTCAGAAAGAAGAAACATGCCCACATCAGTTACTCTTTTGAATGAAATTTGGTAGTTTTGTCTCCTTCGTACAAGAGACAATCCAATCAAATGATGACAGGATGCCACATATTGAAGCCCGGTGTTTGTCAAGTCGAGGTTCGGAAGTGGTTCCATATGTGGTCTATCTTCAAGATCTAGCTCTACCAAATGGGGAAGACTGCGGGCAATGACAATGATCAGCTGATCAGATATAACATCTAAGACGAGGGACAAGCGCTGCAATGTCAATCCAGATGACAATGGAGAGATGGGAAAGCTGATATGAGCTCTTTGCACATTATTCCTGCCAGCACCAACTCTACTTTGATCAACTAGACGAATCGCGTCATGCTCAAGCACCGACTGCAACTTCATGCTTTTAAGAGTACTAGGTAGGACGAAATCAATGGACTGAAAAGCAGTTGAATCGAAATCTCTCCCTCGAATCTTAAGAGATAAAGACTCCAAGAACAAGCATCCATTAAGCATGCAGTCCAGGTAAAACTTAAGTTCCTTATCCGAGTCTACCAATTCTAGCATAAGCACCCTAACCACACAAACAAAAACTTCCCATTACAAAAAACATCAAGATGCGGTCTTTCGTGATTATAGCACGTGAATTAGTAACACCATGTAGCTCGGTGACAAAAATAAAAAATTCGGATACCTCAGATTAGGGCAGGTCTGTCCAATGGAAGCAAAGACTTGATAGGACAGCATAGAGCAGCTCAACAAATTCAGTTCTTGGATATGTGGCCCCAGAACATTTCTGATTGCCGAATTTTCGAGGCGGAGGCAGTTAACGGTGAGGCTGATGAGGCCTGTGCAGCCACCAACAATGCCACTCAAAATCTGCGCATCCGGATAAAATGCCTGCAAATACAAAAATAACTTCAAAATTTCCATCTTTTCAACAAATTTCAGTTCCAAAAACAAAACCCAGATAATAATTTCAACCAAAATTCAGAAAGTGAGAGAATTTTACGGAGAGATCGAGAGAGGAGACAAAGGGAAGGGCCCGAGAGACTGAGAAGTTCATGGCTTTGCTGACGCAAGCAAGCGAGGAAAGAGATTCGATGTCCAGCTTGAGAAGAATCTCCTTTATTAATAGGCAGATGTGCAGTCTCTCCAAACCCATCGTCCTTTCTTCTTCTTCTGCTCCGTCTTCTCCGATCTCCTGTTGCTCGCTGGTTTCGAGCTTTTTGTGTAATCAGAGGACGAGTTTTGGGAAATGCATTCTCTCGGTTGGGCTTTTATGTGGAAACGGAGCTCGGCTGCTGAAAAATCAGCAGCAGCTCTTGATAGCGAATTACGGTCGATGCATATCCAAATAATTAATTTTTTAATTATAATTTGAACACATGTTTATTTGTGTGATTCACTAGCAGTAAGATTGTTTTAGCAGCCAAGCTTTCTCTTTTATGTGGCGCTTCTTTTTTATTTTTTTATGTTTTTTTATGGGTTTACCCGATAATCCATCACCATTAGTTTTTTTTTTTTTTTTTTCTTTCAAGAGAGAGATGGTGTTTTCTATTTTGGACAAGAAGATTGGCTTCTAAAAAATTGAGGAAACTCGAGTAGGATTATCTTCATTCCTAATCTATCTTCCCTCCCAATCTCTCTTTTCTGTCATCCTTTCTTATTTAAACAGTTGCGATTATGTCACGTCTACTTCTTGTTTTGAATTTTGTATATAGAAATAAAACAAAAAGAAAAGTGTGAGAGGAGGGGATGGAAGGGAATGGAAATAGAAGGGGAGATAATTCTACTCCCTTTAAAAGAGGCCAAGATCTATTTACAGAATTTCATGTTTATAATATATATCACTACATCTTTATAAAAAATTAATTAAAATTAATATTGTTTAGTTATTAAATTATATAAAAATAAATTGATGGATCCGGTAAATACATTATGAACCGTTTATTTATATGCTATGATAGATTGACTAAACGGTCTTACATTTAATTATTTTTTTACAGAAATGATCTTTACAGAGTGATTTGTAATATGAGCAATTTGATCATAAATACGAAGTTTTGTGAATAGCTCACAAAGTATTCTAAGGTGGAACTCCTCCTCAACCTAACCTTCAAATCAACAGTACTTAAAATTTGGTATTCCTACTCAAGTTTTAGGTGGACGGTTCAATACTTTGTTGAGATTTGGTATTCCTACTCAAGTTTTAGGTAGACGGTTTAATACTTTGTTGAGTTAGATATGTAGATGTGGCAGACTTATTATGTAGTTTAACCTTAATCGCTAAACTTTAATATTGTTATTAAAAAAATTAATGGCAAGTGTCATGCATAAGTTCTTCTGGTTCAAGGTTGTGGATATGTCTTTGCGCTGGTGGTGAGAGTAATCAATCTCTCCCTAACTTTTTCATTACAAAAAAAATTAAAAAATTAATGGCAAGGGTAACATGAACTTTGATGGAGTAAATAGTAGTGAAACAACAAATTCCAAGTAGAACTGAATTTGAGAACTCAATCCTCTTATTGGTACGACAAGCATAAAACGTGAACCAACAATGCTGATTCAAACAGACAATTCAGATGTCGAAATAAGGACGCCATCGTTATCTGCATACAACCATTCGCCTTCACGAATCATGGTTCCCGCAATGTTGATCGGAACATGCTTTTCTCCGACGCCTTTTTTGTTCGATTTCATCGGATGAGATGCCAAAGCCCTCACCCCAATATCACACTCATTGATCTCATCTACATCTCTAATGCAGCCATTCACCACAATACCTGCCCATCCCATGTTTTGAGCCAACTGTCCCAAGTTCCCTCCAACCAAAGCACATCTCATGCTTCCTCCTCCGTCAATGACCAAAACTCTTCCCTCGCCTTTGGTTTCGAGAAGCTGTCTGACTAAGACATTGTCCTCAAACACCTTGAGTGTCGTAATGGGGCCTGAGAATGCTCGGGATTGTCCATATACCTGGAAAATTGGTGGCAGCACACGCAAACCTCCGCTTCCCACAAGAGTTGTATTCGTATCACAAATTTCAGCAGTTGCTAAGGTAGCCATATTTCGCCTGCAGATGCATACAGTCTGCATATCATCAAAAAGTGGTAATGCACATAAAAACTACCTAAGAATAAGCTCAAGCAAAACAACCAACAATAACTTCTCGTCGCAGTTACAGATTCCTAGCATGCTAGTACACTCGAGAAAATAGAGGGAAAGAACCGGAGTTTTGGATAAATATAGGAGCAGCATTGTGCATATTACTGGTTTACTAGCTCGTAAATTCATAGACTGACCACCATATTTCCATTCCATATAACCAAATAAGTGAGAAAACATATTAGGACACACTTTGTTAGGACAATTCATCCCACAATCTGAAAAATAGTGTATCTTGGAGTGGTTTACGAGCTCCTCGACACCCTTCCTTTACAAGCCGGATTTTGGGGGCAAGTTCTACTCATGACCTGTTAACAATTGGTATCAGAGCCTTATTTCAGCGCGCAGCTAAGCCGCCTCAAACAAAAGGAAAGGACTACCACCGGGCCAAAGACAGAAATTTCTTTGTGCACAAACGTGTGTGCAATTTCACTAAAGAACACCAAGGTTTTAAGACATTCAGCAATTCTCAATCCATACATGCAAATTTGGATTCACGAGAGATACAGTGACCATCACAAACATCCGTGCCTAAAATTATTTCTTTTCCAAAGTATGGATCAAGGATAGCACAACACAAATAAAACTAATCGAAGGCGAAAACCCCGATCTTCATATGGAAATCTAGAGAAAGCTAATGAGGCCAAGCTTAAATCTTCCTATATGTTCCAAAAGTTGAAAGAGCAGCATGAGATTAAACAGTCTTAATTAGCAAAAGGAAAGAGGCGCAGACAGGGATGAATAAATTGATCAAGTTAATAGCTAGAGGCATAAATTCACAATATTTTAATAAAACATGAGGATTTCATATAAAATATAACAGAGAAGCCAACTAACATCTCTAATCCATAAGAACTCATCCAATTATACAATGAATTAATCAGTAACAACTGAGAGGATGCTAAAGGGTAGTTTTCCCCACTCCCAAGTTTCTCGTCTGCACTCCTCTCCTTGTCTTTGTCCATTGATTCCAGGGAGGAGTGCAGCGGAGAAAATGAGAGTACGAAAATCACTTTCTAAATACAGATACGAACATAAACTTATTTATCTATACCTAATGCCACATAAACTTACCTAAATTCAAGATAATAACGGTATTTCAAGCCAAATACTTGTCGTAACATCTAATTTTCACACACTCTCAACATGAAAATATTATCTTCACCAATCTCCGAACACAGACAAATTTACACAAGGAAAGCAGAAAACAGGAAACTGAAGCTTACCCAGAAGAGAGAATGAGATGACAGTGTTTGTTCCTCTCTTTTTCTATGTTTGCTTACAAGTTACAACTCACAAGGTGAAGTCTTTCATTCCCTTTTTTATAAAAGTAATTATAAAAATAAAAATAGTTAACAGAGAGTCAAAAGAAGCTGATATCAGCCCTGAATAGGCTCACTGGTCGTTACCAATTTGGCTGCAGATTATCCTGTTGAGTTCTGTGCCCCAGAAATTTCTTGGAAGTTGCACTACCCGCCAAAGTTAGTTAATTAGCCTTTCCGTCCCTCGAGGGATTCTTGGGCTGGTCCAAGTTAGAAGGGTTGGGCTGCTAATTTCCTTAGGTTTCATGGGTCATGTTGTGGACTAATGCCAAGCCGAACCAGATAATGTGGTTCAAATTGCTACACATAATTAGGTACATAGGCCGACCCAGCACTGTAAATTGATCGAGCCGAGTCGACTGATAAGACGAGAGCCGGTTTGGGTCAATCTATCAGGCTATCCCTGATTTTCAGAGGATAATCGGTTAGGTTTTCAACGATGATTATGGGTCGGTCCAGCCCAATGCAGGAGTGAATCGTGATGTGGTACCAAGAAAACAACTTGGTCTGAACGAGGCTCGAACTTAGGTATGGCCGAAAACAATTGGCCTCTTCACTAGTTCGTTTGGCAGTGCGACGGACAAAATTCTAATTCAGCCTCAACCGGTTCTGTAAAGTCTCATTTTGAGACACGATATGTTAGACTTTTGTCCGATTTAATAAGTCAGGTTCGTTTACTAAAAGATCACCAAATATTAGCCAAAATAGCACTCCAATTTATTGAAATAGTTAAATCCATACCAAACAACCAAATAGCTGTGTCACTCAAAATTATGATACCATGAAAGAAACAAAGATCAAATACAAGAAAGTGGAAGTTGAAAAACCCAACAGAAACTTACATTTTTTTATTTTGTGAACGTTTACACAGATGAGTAATCGTAGCACAACTCTTTCTTGTATCATTCAAATACCACGTAATGTCATTGTTAAACACAATACACAATAGTACAATACCACCTAATGGTCAAATGCAATAAACCATTTCTGAATATACTGAATTTGGCTGCTAACGTTTCCAAGATTTACACATTCCCTCCAACTTCGTTGACCTAAATTGAAATGTCGGTTCCTGCCCCACATTTGCTTCTTACAGGCAGAGCAGCTGTAATTTTTATAGGGCAACATCTGCAGCAGCTTTTGTTGCCAAGAATATAGCAGCAGCTGCCCCCATTGTAGACTTGTAGTAGATAAATACATATTGCTCTTTTTATTCTTTTTGTGGCATTACAAACAAAAACGCAAGGGATTACCACCATATCCTTTGTTTTAAGAGAAATAATAACAAATAAGGCCTATTTGAAATTGCTTTTGTAGGAAGCACTTCTATTTAAAAGTGCTTTTGCTAAATGACGCTTATAAATATGTTTAAAATTTAAATTTTTTTAGTTCTTAGAATTGTATTCTGAAGAAGCACATAGCAAACGTTTCTGCATAAACCACTTCTTCAACATATAAGTGTTTTTAAGTTTTTCTACAACATAATATATAAGAATCAATTTTAAGGTGCATATATATTTCTCTTTCTCGATTATTCAAATGTTCATGAAAAAAATGAAAAAGCAGTTATATATATATATATATATATATATCAATATCATGAAAGGTGATGTTATCAACACTCCTTATATTAATTTTTATTATTTGATTTTCTTTAATTCAATCGATAGCCGAAAAATAAAAAAAACTTGTGAAAGATAAAAAAATAATGCGTGAATATCACCACGAATCATGAATTGATATGATATCACAATACAGCCACACGGCCTTGGTTTATATGTAAGTTATAATGAATTCAAAATCACGAAAACGATATGTAGCATAATCATGGCTAGCTATTGCTTTCACTTATAATTTGGTCGGCTCAAAATGTCAAAGCAAAAAGGTTATTAGGGAAAGAAAAGAAAATTTGAACAACATATGGGCTGGTGGGTAGGTCAGAAGAAGAAAATAAAGATTTAAGAAATAAACGTGGTACCCACGATTTATAACTTTTGAAGAAAATTACCTTGCCAACCCATGATTATATTTCATGATTGCAGGTAAGAAATATGGATCCCTTCAATCTTCCATAATCCATATCACTTAAAGCATTTAGCTATATATGGGCTATTTGATTTGATCTAGTCAATGAGTCCACAATGGTGAAAACGAGTTACTCAAATCGATACCTTTCACATGGCTCAAAGGTTCGATATTTTATCCGAGGCTTATTTTGGTTGGGTTTATTTTTCGAAATGAAAAATTAGTATCCGATCCTTAGTTTCTAATGTTAATTGATTAGAATTTTATCAGTTTTCAGATTTTGATCAAAGTCTCTAGCATTAGTGTATTAATGAATTATATGTCAGTTACGTAATTTTTTAAAATAAAAATTAGTAATTGATTTAGAGTTTTAATACTCACACCCTTATTAAACTCTTAAGGAGCTTTTAGATCCAAGTCCAAAAACATAGAATTTTTTAGGAGTGAGTTCAGTTATCTAATTATATGTTTTTATTTCTTTTATACTCATTTTATATTTTCTAAAAATATTAAAAATCAATTAAAATCTTCTAATATTATGCATTTTCCAACTCCAAAAAATATAATTAATATATTATAACAAAAAAACTAATATACTAACATAAATTTATCTGCAAAACATTCTACCCTAACTCAAGTAACAAATATATGAATGTATATTATACCTATACGTGAGATATGAAACCTAATTAAAAGGTAGAAAAAAGATAACATACTTACAAGTAAGACACATTAATCTGTGACAGGTTGATTGTTAAAAAAAAACTGTCATATAGGTAGATAAATATAATTAACCTGTGATATAGGTTGATTATAAAAATTAAAAATAAAATCTATAAATAGGGTTTAAAGCCGAAGGAAGAATGAGAAATAACAAAAAGATAAATAAAAAGAAATAAGCAAAGAGATAATTGGGAATAAATTTGATTTTAACAATAAATCTTATCATTGAACAGATAAGATAACTATTGATAATTATATAATTAAATATAACAAATTGGACTTATTTTAATAAATTGGACTATTCCTACTATTGGCTCAAAAAATTGGACTTATATCAAGTTTCCCCAACTCTTAATTAGTTTTCAATTCAAACATTTCCAAAATATTAAAATAAAAATAGAATAAGTTTATTCCCATTAAATTTTTATCTTATATGTACCCATTCATATAATTTTTCAGTTTTTTCTAATCTTAAATGACCAATTCTTAAATATATCAATGTGTTATATGAAAAATGTATCCTTTTTAATATAAAATTCATTCAATCATTTCTCTAATCTATTTTTTAAACTTATAAGGGTACATTGTAACATCTCACATCGTCCATGGGAGTTGATCATGTAAGCCTTATATGTATATTCTCATCTCTACCTAGCACGAGGCCTTTTGGGAGCTCACTGGCTTAAGGTTCCATCAGAACTTCGAAGTTAAGCGAGAGTTCGCGCAAGAGCAATCCCAGAATGGGTGACCCACTGGGAAGTTCTCGTGTGAGTTTCCAGAAACAAAACTGTGACGGCATGGTCGGGGCCCAAAGTGGACAATACCGTGCTACGGTGGAGTCGAGCCTGGGATGTGGTGGGGGCCCGGGCCGGGATGTGACATACTTTCTATTTCGTTAATTTGAGAATGTATCCATGTCAAGTTTAATAGAAGAAATTTAATAATGTTATTAAGCCTAATATCATTTTTTTTGTGTGTTTTGAAAAATGTACCCATGTTCTGGTACAATAATATTTTGGTTAGTTTTGGAATGTGCCAATGTATATATATACCCAATATATTGGAGAGTATAATTTATCTTTAATATTTTTTTAATCCCATAAATTATGGGTTTTATATAAAATCTCATTAATATAAATAACTACAAATTTCATTTTTTATTTTAAAATATTATAACCTATATAGAAATACATTATTACATTAATGTTAGGAACTTCGATCAAAATATAACCACAAAGGTTTTAGTAAAAAAATATTGGTATTTAAGGACCACATCCAAAGTCTCAAGAATGAAAGAAATGATAAGGATAACAAATTTAAAAGATTTTAACAGCGTCGAGCATGTTCATGCACGGATGAGTGAAAACTATTAAATAAAGTAAATTTTAGGGGAGATGTTAGCAATCTTTCACTCGTACATTTTTATTTAATTTATTCAGTTTTCACTATTTAAATATTACTGTTGAGAAAATAATCAACCAAATTAATTAGAAACTGTTTAACCATTTAATTAATATTTTAAATTTTTTTGTATTTAACTGAAAAATAGTTCGCTTATTTATTAAATGATGTATAAACGATTTATTTATTTTTGTAAAATGATCTTTAAAGGGTGACCTAAATAGAAAGTAAACAATTCAGATATAATTGTGCAACATTTGCATGATGAAAAGCTAATAAGTTAAACGAGAAAATCCAAATAAGAAAGTTGTTGACATTGCTGGTAAGTGGATTTGTGTTTTTGTTCAGTGATCCAACCGCCTTGCTTCCGGTTATATTTATAATTCTGTCATTGATCTCCGTATAATTCACAGCTTTGGCGCTTGTAATAAAGTTCGCCGCAGCGCAAAAACTGTAGAGGTTCTTTGGCATTCACCTCCTTTCGGTTGTATTAAAATTATACTGATGAATACTGATGGTGCCCTTAAGGGTTCCTCAGGTACGGTGGTGCTGGTTACGGAGGGGTCTTTAGGGCTTTTCAAGGTACAGTGCTGGATGCTTTTTGTGCTAATCTTGATATTCCTAGCTCTGTGGCACCAGAGGTTGTGGCTGTTATAAAAGCCATAAAGGTAGCATGGCTTCATGATTGGAAACATGTATGTATTGAGGTTGATTCCATGTTGATTTTGAATTTTTTTTCGCTCGCCTAATCTGGTGCCCTGACGGTTTAAGGTGGAGTGGAGAAAATTTGTTTGTTTTGTTTGTCTCAAATGTAGTTTCGAATCTCTCATATATTTCGGGAGGGAAGGTAACCAAGTTGCAGACGCTTTGGCTATCAATGATGTTTCTGTTTCGGATTTGGTCTGGTGCGATTTTCCTCCACCTTTTATAATGAATTTTGCAATCGGGATTTTTTGAGCTTGCCTAATTATCGTTAAAAGAAGAACGTAAACCCTACAAGGATTACATTCATCAATTAACGACTATTAACGTAAACCCTACCAAGATAGTATCCATCAATTAATGAATATTAATGTAAGCCCCACAAAGATAACATCCATCAACGACTATCAACATACACGATCGCGGCAAAGCTCTAGATTTCAAATTACTTTTTAAAGAAATCAAAGTCATGATTTTAATTAGGGATTTTGCGTGTGTACCACTTGAACTTATAAGCATGTGCGATAATTCTCCATGAATTTTCAATTTTTACATTTTACCATTGGACTGTCTTATCTATTGAAATCTACCACCTACGTTACTTTCAATCAATTTTGTTGTTAAAATATGTCGCACACCCCCTCATGTGGAGGGATATTTTTGACATTCAATGTTTACCATAATTTGGGGTTTGCCCAGTAAATTTGAACTCATTATCATCCATCCCTCTTCACTTAATGTCAATGTAGATGTCAGCAACCAATTTTCACTTCAATTCTTCAACAACCCTTGCCAAAACCAAAGCCAAAATCAACTTCTCTCTTTCTCTTCATGACCTATCTCCACTGCCACTACAAAAAAAAAAGCATTTTGCCTTTGTACAAATTGATTACAGTTAACGCTAGAAAGTGAATTGACAAAAATATTCCTCCACGTCAGGGCATGTGACATGTTTTAACGGTAAAATGGATAAAAGTAACATAGCTAGCAGATTCCAACAATTAAAAGAGTCAAGCAGTAAAAATTAAAAGTTCAAACGGTATTGACGCACATACTTGCAAGTTCATGTGGTACTTATGCACAATCCCTTTTAATTATTTATATTTAATTCCTACTATTGTTATTATTTGCTCACTTGACTCACATCCAAAAAGTTTAAAACGCTTGATCTCCTCATCATAAAAGTGATCGACCTCGGTCCAACATTAGAAAAAGTACGAGCATGCAAAGCTTTTTTTCCTTAGTATTAGAGACAAAAATCTCATAATATCAACATCTTTCGTAATCTTTTAAAAAGAAAAGAGAAAAAACTATTCGTGTCATCGAACCTTTTTCCTTCTCTTGTGAACAATATCACCCAATTAAGTAATGATATTATAGTTATATGGGGAAGGGTGTATTTCACGAACTAAAGCGTTTTTGTTAACATTTCTTTCGTATTTCCTTTTAGGTTCTCATTAATTTGTCACATGTAGTTAATAGTACTTATCGTAAATAAATAGGTTTAATCATTTTTGTTGAGTAAAACAATGATTTTGTAACTTGAGCAATATGCATGAGGTCTTATATTCGATTCTTAAGTCTTAATATCATTTGTATAGAAAAAGAAAGAGAATAGGATAACATAAATAGGACTTCCGTGCTGGTGTGGAAGAAGCAATCGAGACGTCTATTTACAAGCCAACCAATATTTCAACTAACCCTAGCTAGGGTCTCAAAGACAAGTTCTAGAATTTAGAATTCCCCATGGAAAACGCAATGTACCAATTCACAACTAAAGTCAAATATTTCGGAGGGTTCTACCAGCTACCGACCAGTCTCCCCTTCTTCCTTAGACGTCCCTACTTGGGGCTGACCATAGTCCCTGGCCACCGGAAGAGTCAGCACAATTTGTTGCTTTGCCTTTTGGTGCACTCCAAGCTCTTTATTCATTTGATAATTAATCTTAATCACATGTATATATCTAATCAGATTGTTTATTACATCCTTTGCATAGGTGAGATTAAGTCATATATATTACTGGCTACATACATCTCTTGTATACGTAAATCTCGCTTATGAAAGGATTTATAAATGTATAGGAGACGTGGTTCACAAGATGATGGTAAATACTAATAGAGTTCATATAATTAAATCGTTTTCCTCTAAAGAGATAAATAAAACAAAAACTGAAATATATTTTTTCCTTATGCTAAAAATGATTTTGGTTCTTATAGTTGGAGCGGAGTTTTATTTTATTTTTTGTGATTTTAGGTATGTAATTTATTAATTGTGGCAATTCAAGGAGAAATTTTTAATTGTGACGGGAACACAAGTGGTACACTACGTGTTTTAATAGAAGTTGTGAGAAATTTTATTTTTTAAGTTATTAACTTTTTAGCACACTTAACCCATCATTTGAATAGTGACACATGATGTACCAACTTATGTACTAGTCACACTGAAAAGTCTCTCCAATTCAAGAAGCTTGTTTGGAAGTGTTTTGCATGAAAATATTTTTGGAACTATTTCTTAGTAGAAAAATACAATAAATTCTAGAAAGCTTCTTGCAGAAAACATTTCAAGTACTTTTAGAACCCAAAAATATGTTCTCTAAAAATGCTTTTAGCTATTTTAAAAGCACTTTCAAACGAGACCTTAATTTTTTTTTAAAAAAAGTACTATATGAGCGAAAAATGTGAGAGTAAATGTAATACCCTGAAAATGTAAATATAGGAATTGGGTATTCATAATTATGAATATGTAAAAATAATTGGGAATTTATATTAATTCATAAAATTTTAGTTTTAATTAAACTAGTTACGAGGTTTAAAGTTTGGATATTAATTATTGAAGATATGTAGACCTTTCAAGGTCAAAATTTATGTTTTTGAATAAAGCTCAATCTCACGAACGCGTAGGCGTAAACGGAACGCAATTTGGAGATATAACGAAGAAGTTATTAACGCTTAAAATCGAGGGTAAAATTGTAAATTTATCATTTATAGAATGCTCCAGATTTTTGGAGCCAAATCTGGAAGGCCATGTGTGTGGCCCAGATTAAAAGTAAGAAAGTTAGGCGGTGGAGATGGAAGATAAATGAGAGAAAGGAGGGAGAGATGAGCCAATCAGGAAAGGGGGAGATGAGAGAGTGACTAATGAGAGAAGAGAGAAAGGAAGGGAAAGGAGAGGAAGGAAGTGCACCGGATCATTCGACCCAGTTCTATGCCATCGACCCGACCCAGCTTTCTCCACCTCCTCCGGTGGCTTTTCGTCGGTTTTTCTGACGAATTATGTTACCAAACCATCTTAAAAACGTTCCATGACCTCCCCTTGACTGATTCTATCATAAATTAGATAGATATTGGCCCTGAAACTGTGCAAAACCTCACCGGTGGGTGCGTGAGTTCATAGGTGGTGATCCACCAAATCTGAAACAAACTCTTCCAATTACCACCACCAACATGTTCCTTGAGAACCCAGGAATAAAGCCCAAACAAGGTTTGGGGCGTCGGAGCTGCTATGGAGTCGAGTCGAGGACACCAAAATTTATAGGGTTCCGGCGAGTTTGGGCCAAATTGGAGCATTTCTAGACCAAATTGGACTTGGTAACAAGTATAAAGTTTTATCTACTCTTTGAGATCTTCATTTCTGTAATTTTTGAGAATTTTTAGAAATAATTGAATTTTTCGGCAAGTCGGAGCCGCCGACCGCCACCCGTGGCGGCGCACGGCCAAGGAGCCGACAATTATTCTTTATGCGAATTTCGTTATTCTAATTATGTTTTTGAGATCAAATTGTTGTGGTTTGAATATTAATACGATTTTGGTATATATTGGATTAACTGAATATATTCAGATTTTGTTTAATTTTGGAATATGTAAACTACGAAAGGTATAATATTCAAATAAAGATGACTAAAGATATTATACATGACAGTTTTAGTTACTTTATTATATTGTTTAATTGTTGTATTTATTTACTGGATTAGGGTGCAAAGGGCGAATCTAGCGGGAACTGCTGATGGGGTTTTGGGCCTATATTTTTTTTGCCCTAATTTTTGTTTAGAAATCGATGCACTCGTGTATAAAGCATACTGACAAAATGCACCCTCACTCAGCTACAAGCTCACAACAATTACAAATATTTTGGCAGACTTGGAGTTTTAGGGTTTTGGAGTTTTTGAGTGAGAGACCCCCGATCGAGAGAGATCCCCCAAACCCTATGTCCCGCGGGCCGCGCCTTCTCTCAGCTTTTCGAAAATTTCTATTTTTATACCATCCACCACCACCACCACCTTATTATTTTAGTGACTCGAAATGGCCGTATACGCACGAGACGCGTACATAAAAAATAAGTTATCTATTCATTTTGTAATGCCAAGGTAAATTATATATTTAAATCAAAAGTTGCAAATCATTTTATGTGATTTTTAATGGTTGAATTATTACTTAAGTATTGATTGACTAAAATGATTTATTCAATTTAACGAAGGTTTTTCACATAATGACTAAAATAGTTTACGATAGACAATTTCATGGATCACTTCTATCTATTTTAAATATCAAAGACCATAATGAAGGATTATAACAATCTCATAGACCATTTTGACTAAAAAGTCATACTAAAATATTAACACTTGCAAGAAAAATCCTAAGGGAATGGCCTCTTGTAAAGCAAGAATTTAGTATTTAAACATACAATATGTCTTTGGAGGAGCAGCTTATCGGGGACCAATACACTTACTCAATGACGATATTCTTATAATAATTATAATATATATTAGTTGCTCCATTCTCTCATGCAACAGATAAATTTTTTAGTGTGCTAGAAACACGGTTTGATATATCAAATGTCATATACAATTAGTTTTATATATATATATATATATATTATTTTTTTTAAGTTTCAAAACTAATTATATTATTATATTTAATATACCAGTCCGTGTTTCCGCCACACGGAAAATATATACATGCAATGAACGTCCACCACTTTAAAGTCCTTGCTTGGTTTTTTATTAACTTTTTTAGTCTTATAAATATATTTTTTAAGACTTTTATTCAATGTTATGACGTATGAAACCTCGCTTAATTTCTTGCTCCTCTTTTTCTACGTAAATAGTGGAGTATTATTCAGCATAACTTATATACTAGCCTTCATGCACGCGCCTTAAAGGTATTTATATGTGTAATTTGACAAAAGAAAAATCAAATATTTGAAGTAAATGAATAATTTTAAATCATACTAGAAGAAACCCCTCATAAACCAATTAAAGCAACTGAATTCACATAATAAATTCGGTTTCTATAGAATTTACATTAAGAATAGAGAAAATAATATTTAATAAACAATTGATTGAATCACATTATTGCTAGCGTATTGTGAGACTAAGCCCACCCGTACCCCTTAGTGTAGATAATATCTTTTGTTAAAAAAAATCATTTGACAATTAATTTAATCACATTATTATCCGCTTGCGAAATACCTTTTTTATAACCAGCATTACACTCATTTTAAGATGTTTTGAACGTGTTTAAAAATAGAGAAATTGAATCACATTATTGCTAGGCTATTGTGAAGTACTAATTATAAAAAAACTGCACAAAAAAAATAATTATTAAAAAAATACTGTTAAAATTACAAAATTACCCTTGTATTATTTTATGCAATTTTTTTTGGCTGCTTTTGATTTTTGATTTTTTATTTTTTGGCTGAAAGGTATTTGGGCCATATTATTTTTGGTCGAAGCGGTAACCCCAAAGTGGGGCTCTATCTTTATATATAAGATATGTGATAGTCAATGTATGAAGAGGCCTTAGTAATCACTCAAGTCGAGTAAATAATGATATATTGTATTTTCAAGTGAAAGATGAAAGGTAGAAGTATTGATAAATATTTAAATACACTAGATTCGCATACATGTTCAAGACAAGATGGAAAAACTTGTAATAAGTAATAACAATTGGAATATTTTTGCTTCTCAAGTGATGGTGATGCTGCCACTCAGTACAACGGTTTGGTGGTATTTTTTTTCACTTGGTAGTGAAAGGTTTTAGGTTCGAATCTCGTGAATGGCGAATTCGATATCAAATTAGGTTGTCCACTGTGTGGCTTAGCTGAACTCCCCTCCCTTTAGTGTAAAAATATCGACGTACTAAAAAAAAGTGATGGTGATGCTCATCACTTTGTTTATTACCGTTGGATGAGTTTAAATTTCGAGATCTGTGTAGTAGATAGACACAAATCTCAAAAGGATGGTACCCACACACTCATTTTTTCTTCTCACACACTTTTTGTTAATTTTTGTTCTTTGTCTTCTTTAATTCACAATCGAAAATTGAGAGAGATGTGTGAGAGGTAAAAAGGGTGAATGGGACTTGGCTGCTGAAGAATTAGCAGCACCTCTTACTGATCACCAATCACGGCTGGACACATGTCTAAGTTGTTGATTTTTTAATCACAACTTGGACACGTGTCCAGCCGTGATTGGTGATCAGCAAGGGTGCTACTGATTCTTTCAGAAGCCAAGTTCTATCCAAAAAGGGGTGTGTACACCCCATTTCAAAATTTAAACTCATTCAACGGTGATAAATAGGATAGTGAGCATTATCTCCACTTGAGCGTGGTGAACAAAAATACACTCTTATAACAATTTAAAGAGAAGTACAAGAGACAAATCCTCTTTATCCTACATTGACTGATATATCTCAATGCCTTTTTATTTTGTTAATGTATAACCTTGTTGATATATATTGAGTCGATCTCAAACTTGTTTTTAATCTATTTGTGTTGGGATTTGAAGATTGTGTTTCCAAAACTACCAAGGAATATATCCCGGCCACTTTGAATTTGGTATTTAATATGCTTGTATAGTATATACAAAAATGACAGCGATGAAAGCAAACTAATCACATTTCTTGTGGATAGAAAGGAGAATAATATAAGAAAATGAGTCATACATATAAAAAAATATCCTATAGAGATACTCAAATTGGACCAATGATCGATTTTTAGGTTTAATGTAAAAGAATATATACTTAATAGTAGATGTGATATTACATTAGATGAACGCTTTGTACTCCTATCTGTTTTCTTCCAACAATGTAATTTGATCTTGAAACATTGTAAAGTGTCCATTTTATAGGGTCCTTTTTAAAGTTCATCTAAGAAAGCAATTCAAACAACTTGAAAATTGTTTCGTCATTTAACTGTTATTAAATAAATAGGTAAAAACTCAATGTTTTTATTAATCACTAAGAAAATAAATCGACAAACTCAAAAATCATTTAGCTAATTGTTATTAAGTAAATATATCAATCCAAAAAAATCAACCAACTAAAAAGCGTTTAACTTATGTAACTGTTATCAAATAAAAAGTATGTTCACTATTTTGACTATTGACTATTGCAATTATCACAACGTTAAACAAATGATTAAATATTTTCCGACGTTATTGAATCTAATACTTTGTAGCGATAATCTTTGAATAATAACTTAGAAAAGTAAATATTTCCAACCATATTTCTACCTTATTACAATATGAGAATGAGAACAAAACATACTTAAAAAAGGTTAAACAAAGAGAAAACTAGCTAACATTACTCTAACCCAAACATTTTTGGGCAATTAACAAAATTGTAAACATTGATAAAATTAATCAGATATTTGCACATAATTCTACAATGGTATTAACAATCAAAACCCTATAATAAAGAAAGGAAGAAAATCACAATCACGTTTCAGAGACGTACGTGCGGGGTAATCCGTCCAAGTTTCCAACCAAATGCCCCAAGAGCCCCGAAATTGCCAGAAATTGACACGAGAGAGAGAGAGGGAGCATATCCAAAGTTTGACTGGACCCAGAAGTAGAGAAAAAAGATGGGGCACCGTGACATCACTCCCCACAATTTACTCTCTCTCTAGACTTTATCTCTCCTCTGCCCCAAAAGCCCACCAACTTGTCTTGTATTATATTCTTATTTTCTGTCTCTCTTTACTTCCCCTAAAGCATCCTGCCAGCCCTTCCCTCCCTCCCCTTCTTGTCCAAGGCCATTTTTTCTTTCTTTTTCTTTTTCTTTTCTTTTTTTTTTCTCACCTTCCAAACAGAACCATTTATCATATGACACTTCTGTGTGTCACATTCACAGGAAATATTTTTGGGGTTTCTGCTTCTTCTTCTGGGTTCTAAAAATTCATCACTCAAAACACCAAAGAAAAAGAAAAAACAGAAGAAATATTATTAAGGTTGTATCATGTGAAATGCTATATAGTATGTACTACTACTGTACTTTGGTTTGATGTTTACCAGAGACCCGACAGTTCTGAACATCGTATCCAGAGACTCTGTCAGCTCCGAGGTCTCTCTCTCCCCCTCTCTCTCTCTCCCCCCCTTTCTTTTTCTTCACCATCTCTGACTGCCCATTATTTCTGAGCACTTGCCCTTTAAGTTGAAGCCCTACTTTTCTTTTTTCCATTAATATCATCATCTTTCTCTATCATTATTCATTCATGTTATTATTTTTCATGGTATTTTCTAGCTCTTAAGTCTTAAATGTTGTGTTTTTGATGGGTTTCTTTCAAAGTTTGATGCTTTCATAAATTTTTGATGCTTGACAGTGATTTCCACCACCAATCCCACCAACCCTTTTGTTTATTTTAATTGTTTTATTTCTGAATTTTAATTGGGTTTGTTTAAATTTTCAATTTTGCAGCTTCCAAGCAAGCCCCACTTGATGAAATGTGTGGAAGAAAAGATATGGAAGTTCAGACTTTCAGCTCAGATCTGGAATGAGGAAAACTGGTTGAGTTTTAGGTGAATGAAAATTGTATAGTTTCTATATTTTTCTTCATTTTCAGAAATCTGCAAAAAAAAAGATACCTTTCTTTCATGGAATTCTGAAAGGTTGATGATGTTGGAGAGAGATTAGAAGTTCAGATCACAACAAAGGATGATGGGATTTTTTTCCTTTCTGCTTTTGTTTGTTTTTCACTTCCACCTGCTCCTAAGTTTGACCTCAGGCGCCAGAATTTTGTCTTCAAGCAGCGGTGGCGGTGGCGGTGGTGATGTGGTGGAGCTGTTGTATGCATTCAAACAATCTTCTGTTGTATCTGATCCCCATGGCATCTTATCTGATTGGAAACCTGATTCCACCACTCCTCTCTGCTCTTGGAAAGGCATCACCTGCTCCTCCGACGGTGCAGTCACCTCCCTCAACCTCTCTAACGCCGGTCTCATTGGCGGCCTCCACCTTCCGCCTCTCGCCGCCCTGCCGAGCCTCCAGCAACTCCACCTGCAGGGCAATTATTTCTCTGCTGTTGATCTCTCTGTGTCCAATGTAACATCATGCAGACTTGAAACCGTTGACTTGTCCTCCAACAACATCTCCCAAGCGCTTCCAATCCGATCGTTTCTTCAGGGTTGCGACCGCCTTGTTTTCGCTAACCTGTCTCACAATTCAATCCCCGGAGGCGATCTAGGGTTTGGTGCTTCTCTGCTTCAGCTGGACATCTCTCACAATCTGATTTCGAATGCGGATTCGTTGACTTGCAACAGTCTGAACTTGCTCAATGTTTCACACAACAAGCTGACCGGAAAGTTGAGTGATTCTTTCTTGTCCTGCAAGAATGTATCAACCCTTGACCTTTCAAACAATGGCTTTTCCGGGGAATTACCGAACAGCTTCATTGCAAAGGCTTCAGCTTCTCTCGAGTATTTGGATCTCTCAAGCAACAATTTTTCGGGGACGTTCTCCGCCCTTGATTTCGGGCAGTGCGGCAGCCTCACTTTGCTTAGGCTATCACACAATGCACTCTCCGGGGATCAGTTTCCTCCGAGTTTCGAAAACTGTCAGGCTCTGGAGACGCTGGACCTCTCGAATAATAAGCTTGAGAACGAAATCCCGGGTGTTTTGTTGGGAAATCTCAAGAAATTGAGGCAACTATTTCTTGGTCACAACTATTTTTCGGGTGCAATTCCAGCCGAACTAGGAAAAGCTTGTGGGACTCTTCAGGAACTTGATATTTCTGGTAACATTCTCTCTGGAGAGTTCCCTTCGAGTTTTTTGTCCTGCACTTCATTGGTTAGCCTCAATCTCGGACACAATCAGCTCTCAGGGAATTTTCTCAATACCGTTGTAAGCCGTCTTCCGAGCTTGAGATATCTCTATGTACCATTCAACAACATAACTGGTTCTGTGCCGCTGTCTCTTACCAATGGCACGCGGCTTCAAGTGCTTGATCTCAGTTCGAACATCTTCACTGGGAACATTCCTTCAGGGTTTTGCTCCTCCAATGCTGCATCAGTTTTAGAAAAAGTGCTTCTAGCTAACAATTTGCTGTCCGGGAATGTGCCCTCGGAGCTTGGAAACTGCAAGAACCTGAATTCCATTGATCTGAGCTTCAACCACTTGAGTGGTCCAATTCCTTTAGAAATTTGGAGCTTGCCGAAGCTCTCTGACTTGGTTATGTGGGCAAACAACCTCACCGGTGAAATCCCAGAAGGCATTTGCATTGATGGAGGAAACCTGGAAACTCTGATTCTCAACAACAATCTCATCACTGGAACCATTCCGCGGTCGATTGTCAACTGCACCAACATGATTTGGGTGTCACTATCTGGTAACCGCCTTAGCGGAGATATCCCATCTGGCATTGGGAATCTCCATAAGCTTGCTATACTCCAGTTAGGCAACAATTCGCTCTCGGGACAGATTCCAGCTGAGCTTGGCAAGTGTGAGAACCTCATTTGGCTTGATTTGAACAGCAATGACCTAAGTGGTTCTATCCCACCAGAGCTGTCCAACCAAGCCGGCCTAGTCCTTCCTGGGATTGTTTCCGGGAAGCAGTTTGCATTCGTAAGAAATGAGGGTGGGACATCTTGCAGGGGTGCAGGAGGACTAGTTGAGTTTGAGGGAATCCGAGCAGAAACACTAGAAAAGTTTCCTATGGTTCACTCGTGCTCGTCGACTAGAATTTACTCTGGATGGACAGTTTACACATTCACCAGCAATGGCAGCATGATCTTCCTTGATCTATCCTACAACTCCTTGACTGGAACCATTCCTGAAAACTTAGGTATGCTGTCCTACGTACAAGTCCTTAACCTAGGACACAACAAGCTATCCGGAAACATTCCTGATAGCTTTGGAGGATTGAAAGCAGTTGGAGTCCTTGATCTCTCTCATAACAACCTTCAGGGTTTTGTCCCAGGATCGTTGGGGACTCTCTCTTTTCTGAATGACCTTGATGTGTCTAACAACAACCTCACCGGTCCCATCCCTTCCGGAGGTCAGCTGACCACTTTCCCAGCATCTAGATATGAGAACAACTCCGGCCTTTGCGGGGTACCCTTGGCGGCCTGTAGCTCTCAAAGGCACTCAACAGATTCCAAAGTTGGAGGGAGAAATAATTCTTTGACTTCAGCAATGGTAATTGGCGTCACGTTCTTTTTCTTCTGTATCCTTATACTTATGTTAATGCTGTATCGGGTGAAGAAGTACCAGCTGAAGGAGGAAAAGAGAGAGAAATATATCGAAAGCCTTCCAACTTCCGGTGGCAGCAGCTGGAAACTTTCCAGTGTTCCCGAGCCTCTGAGCATCAATGTAGCCACATTTGAGAAGCCTTTGAGGAAACTGACCTTCGCCCATCTGCTCGAAGCCACTAATGGTTTCAGTGCAGACAGCTTGATAGGCAGTGGAGGATTTGGCGAGGTCTACAAGGCACAACTGGGAGATGGCTCTGTTGTTGCAATTAAGAAGCTAATCCAAGTCACAGGCCAAGGTGACAGGGAGTTTATGGCAGAAATGGAAACTATTGGGAAAATCAAGCACCGAAACCTGGTTCCTTTGTTAGGGTACTGTAAGATCGGCGAGGAGAGACTTCTCGTGTATGAGTACATGAAATGGGGAAGTCTGGAGGCTGTTCTTCATGACAAATCCAAGGCAGGGGTTTCAAGGCTTGATTGGGCAGCAAGAAAGAAGATTACTATAGGTTCCGCGAGAGGTCTAGCTTTCCTTCACCATAGTTGCATACCTCATATTATCCACCGTGACATGAAGTCTAGCAATGTTCTTCTGGATGAAAATTTTGAGGCCAGAGTATCTGATTTTGGCATGGCAAGATTGGTCAATGCCCTTGATACTCATCTCAGCGTGAGTACCCTTGCAGGCACTCCGGGTTATGTTCCCCCCGAGTACTACCAGAGTTTTCGATGCACAACAAAAGGGGATGTCTACAGCTACGGTGTTATTCTGCTAGAGCTTCTCTCGGGGAAAAGGCCTATAGATCCGTCAGCATTTGGGGATGACAACAACCTGGTTGGATGGGCAAAGCAGCTTCAGAGAGAGAAGAGATGGAATGAGATACTGGACGCCGAGCTGTTGACGCAGATATCTGGTGAGGCTGAATTATACCAGTATCTGAGGATTGCCTTTGAGTGCCTTGATGACAGGCCATTCCGAAGACCAAACATGATCCAAGTTATGGCTATGTTTAAAGAGCTTCAGGTTGGTTCAGAAAATGACGTCCTCGATGGCTTTTCGCTGAAAGAGACTGTTGTTGAGGAACCATAAAAGAAAGACTTAGTTCATAGCACATGTCATCCGGAGGTGGTTCCAATGATGAAAGAAGTTTCTGCAATCGAAGACGGGAGGTCCTATCCTTCGCAGTATGCGTGCTGTATATAATAGAACCGTGAATCGGAGAGAGATGTAGAAGAAAACGCATAGGGAGAACAGAGTAAATGATGAAGTCTCTTGTTAGCTCAAAGTTGGGGTGAAGTGTATATTCGTTTATTCGAAAAATCGTGTGTATAACCAAGGCTTCGAAAAGGACTTTGTTTCTTTCTATTTGGCTTGTGTTCCTTCCTCTCTCACAGTTTTGCTAACTAGTTTCGCCATTGTCCATCACAATTGGTTTATGTTCATAGAAAGCTGATATGTGGTTTTGTAAAATTGTAATAGCAGTCTTTGAGTAATTGGAATCTTTTGCAGTTTGCTTAATATATTTCTGTGATTGTTTTCATACATTGTTCATCATTTATCGTCCTGCTTTGGTGCTAAACTTCCACCCTGCACCAGATTGTTAGCTCCGAAACTCCAACCTTTTCTCTTGAGCTCACTGCTGAAGACAAGAAAAGGTTCTTGATATTGTACTAGTGAAGTCAGTCTCTCATCCTCTCATCCCTTGCCTTTGTGGTATTGTAATTCTAGAAAAAAGAAAAAACCCGAAAGTCTTACGCCTCGCCTTGCAAAACCCTAAGTGCCTCGCTCGCTCTATGCCTTCGCCTTTGAAGACACTAGTAACCCAACTAAAAAAATTCATATTTTTCAGTTACACCGAGAAAATTTTCATCTCCAAATCCTCCTTATCAAATTTGTTTAACATGTTTGTACATAATCTCAATGTGAATGCACTAGTTCTTAAATTTATTTTATCTTTAGGGCTAGCAATTCCTGTTTCAATTTTACCTTGAATTTGAAAGATATGCATGGTTTTATATGAACAAATATGACTCAACTTTATCACGTATTTTCTAGTAAAAACTGAAAAGCTCTATAGAACTTAAAGTGAGCACTTCCTTCACCTTGTTCGATGTCTTCTGTTACTGTTTAGTTGTTGAGGGTACAAGGCCCACTGCAGCATGACCTCGAATGCGGTTGCAGCAGCACATTCACATCCATTTTTTGTGAGTGTGCCGCCGTGTATAGCAACTGTACAGTATAATTTGTCCACATACTTGAATTTTCAATAAAAATGTTAGTTAAGTAAGTGTGCAGACTAAAACAAACTAGGTAAAATTAAAATTACCATTGACCAAAAAAATAATGAACTAGGTAATATTAAAGCTTTTTGTCACATGTTTTGAGGTTTAATTGGTGATTAGTCCTGAAAAGTTAAGGTGATATGTATGGTGCATTTGAGGGGCAAGCAGTTCATGATGACATTCTGAGGCCTACCATAGACTTCATTCCAATGTTTTAAATTTTTTGTGGCAAATTTACCGCTATCAAAATTCAAATAATTTCCTTCAATATCCTCCATTCAAATTAGATGTAACAGTCGTATCACGTGTTTATGTGACTACACACATAACTCGAAACCCACTGCATTTTCTCGACATCTCTGCCCATCCGTAGCCCCACCCTATAAGAATTTGTATCCTGCTGGTCGCACACAAGGCCACCCCACGAGGATAGATTATCAACTGATTAGCTGACCATTATTGTTGTAGGTCGAACTTAGTCAGCAAACTTAAGTAGGAACCTAATTTCGAGTTCAAATCTTCTGTATTTATTTTACGTGTGGTTTTTTTGTAGTCTCCACCATTTATTGACACGTGTTCGTAATTTTAACCCCATTTAACTCTGTTTTCATAAATTTAACACGTATCAATTCATCAATAATATAAACTACCGAGAGACTACACTCAAAATTAATACATAAGATTTGAACTCATTAATCTCAATGTTTTGAAGTTTTAGTAGTAAGTTGTCTTCAATGATGATGACAAAGCATGTGGATTCGTTTTCTCTGTTGGAATTATGAGCCCAAATCATTAATTAGTCTCTAATCACAGGGCTAAGTTTAGATTACTTTATGGAGCTTTATGCATTACCTCCATAATATCTGCATTTTCTTTCGGTAATGTTGGGTAATCTTGAGGACTTTGTGCGGATTTTCTTGTCGGTTCTGCCCATTAAAAAATGAATAAGTTGAAACTTCTTTTGGTTTTTTGTGGTGACTTCTTCTTTAACCAATATCTAAATTGTGATTATATTCTAATTACTCATATGCTTATATGTTTATCTAATCAATCTTTTTCAGATACTGGTTTACAGCCTGAAACTTTAAATTTGGTCTTGACTAATCAAACCCCTTTCCCATTGTGATCTAAACATGTGAGGAAGTGAGAGAGAGAGCTATGTTATATCGGAAAGTTAAAGAACCTTCTATAAGCTTATACGAAATTGTTTGGTCTACTCTTCCGATTAGTTTTGATGTGGAATCTAAAATTTCTTTATGGTATTGGATGTGGAGAGTCGCCCCACATCAAAGAGCTATGTTTTATCGGAAACTTGGAGAACCTTACACAAGCTTATATGAAGTAGTTAAGTTGGTCTACTCCTTCGATTAGTTTTGAGGTAGAATCTAAACTTTTTTCATAGTATTAGATGTGGAGAGTCGCTGCACATGAAAAAGGTGAAAGACTCTTAAACATTTTTCCTATTGACACATTGGGCATGTTTTGAACTTCTTCTTCAAGGTATTTGAGTCAATGAATGGTTATCCGTCTCATGAATTCAAACATATCAGTGGTTCTTTATCAATTAGTCCAAGTAGATTTTCTCACACTTAGTACATAAGTAAGTAGTTTTATAAACACTAGCCTTTCAGCATGGGCTCACGCTTAGGCTTGTCAATTTTTTGCGCGACCTGTTAATCCGATACGAAAATAACAAGTTTCGTATCAACTCATTAACAAATTGTCGTTGTTGGATCACCAGTCAAGAACCCGTCACGAGATCTAGACATTAGGTATGTTAATTCTTGTATGACCTGTTAACCCGACACGTAACGACACGATCTGTTAACCAATTGGGTTGTTATCTGCTCACATGTTAAGAACTCGTTAAGATAATTAGTTTGACACGACACGACACGACCCGATAAGATAACATGCATGACATGAAAATGACACGAACAAGACAAACACGACCCGTTTACCAGGCCTAGCTCACACGTATGCCAAGTGACGTTCTCTATCTTTGTTGTAATTCTATTCTTTTTATTTTTCAAGAGTAACAACTATTTATTTATTTATTTATTATTATTTTTTTTTTTGGAAGTGAGAGTGACAACTATTTAGGAGCAAGAGAAATATGGACTTATAAACACAAACTCTTAGTCACGAGATTATGCAATTTTTTCTTTAATAGTGAAAATAAACTTTAAGAAATGAACGATGAAAATTGTTTAAAAAGTCAAACTATTGAATAGACTGGACTACTAAAGACAAACCTGAGATTATGATTCTCTTGTTTTTCCTTCAACAACCAGTCCTATTGAATTGACGGAATTTTATTTTTTAAAATTTGTGAATTTTTTTTGTTTGGTTAGCCTAAAAGAACAATGAAATTGAAAACGGAATTTGTTATTTTTAGTTCTCAATCATAGAATTGAGAAATAACACCTATTTACATGGAATTTAAACTTAGGAATTGGAGGTCCCAAATTCCAAGTTTTTTTCCACGCGGAAATTCTAAATTTCTATGTTTATGAATCCAAACAAGAGAATTGGTGCATGTCAATTTACAAATTCTAACTTTTATCCAAATTCCAAGTTTATTTCACTTATCCAAACATAGTGTTAAGAAATGAACGATGAAAATTATTTAAAAAGTCAAACTATTGAATAGACTGGACTACTAAAGACAAACCCGAGATTATGATTCTCTTGTTTTTCTTTCAACAACCAGTCCTATTGTGTTTTATATGATTCCATGCTTTATCTTCAAGAGCCTTAAGCCTTTAATTGTTATTAAGATTTTTCTTCTAGTGGGGTAAGCTCTCCAAGTGCTTTTTGTGTCCTTTAAGACGAACAAAACAAGCTTCAAAGATCCTGATGGCCAAAAGAAAATCACATACACTGTTAGGGGATTCTAGCGCTAGTTATAGGGGCTACCCGAATTCAAGATTCGGATACTAATTATCTATCATCATCGATGGTATATAACTATGTAATGACAAAGCCACAATGCAGTTAGTGCAGTCATTTGACTCAAACAATTTGTATTTTCTTTCAATCATCTTCAGTTGAGATATATAATTTGGCCGTAACATTTGATTTTTTCTTTAACGTGAGAAACAATATATTTGACGAAATATATCTCATAAAGTTTTTCTCTGTAAAAAAAAACCCATTACACTCCCCCAATCACCACAAATTCATGAGTCCGTCACTTTTAACTATATACATGGTTCTTTACTCACATTACTTACGCGAATTCAAACCACGTTATTACTATCTCATTGCGGCTAAACCCACCCCTCCCCCTTAGTGTATATAATATCATTTGTTCAAAAATAAATTGGACATCCGTTTGGTCATCAGTGTTAAGTATTGAAGCGAGATAGATGTCATTACAGCATATATGACTGTCACATGATGATAGGACCAAGTATTTGTAAGTATTGTATTCAAATTCAAGAATTTGAGCTGTATTTCTTATTCGTACGACTATTTCAAACTTGAGACGTCTTTCAACAAAATGAAGAAAAACCACTTTCAAGAAAAAGGTTATTTATGTAGAATCAACCGTTGCGCATCGATGATTTGTATTTCATTTCATGTTTTCGAACCATTTTGCTTGCATTATGATTTTCATTTATAAGGTTAGATCATATGAATTGTGCTTTCCATGTACAATGAACAAATTGGTAGGTTACATAAAAGAATATGTGGTATCAAAAAAACCCCGTACGAATTCTCAAGCTTCAGATGAAGGGCCTGGAAATATACACTTGGTTTCGAAGCCAAACTCCACAAAATCAAAGAAAAAACCAGTCTGACAGATCAACTTTCGTTCTCCCTCGCTTTGCTCGGAGCTTTGAGCTTCTCTTTCGCGTTGGCAGTCCGTCTCGCATTAAGGCCGCCTGGCAACGGCTCTGTCGCTAAAAGCTAATGGCCATTGTTAATCTCGTCGAGATTCTCTATTCTATGTTGATGAACTGTTTTCCTGTGATTTATCTCCTCTCTGCATAAACACGATATCATCCAATGAGACAAATTATGGCATCAAAATTTCTTCAAGTGCAACCATAAATTATCACGAAAGGAAAAAGCGACTAGAATATACAGTAAATTTCCCAAGCATAAACAGCAGCATGATTTGTAACTAATGAACGGGCAATTTCACATTTTTGTTTACACGAAAGCGGACAACAACAACAACAACAACAACAACAACAACAAAGCATTTTCCCACTAAGTGGGGTCGGCTATATGAATCCTATAACGCCATTGCGCTCGGTTTTGTGTCATGTCCTCCGTTAGATAAAAGAGGTGGGGGGGATGTGCAACACGAGGACTTTCCAGGAGGTCACCCATCCTAGTACTACTCTTGCCCAAACTCGCTTAACTTCGGACTTCCCACGAGGGATTCAAAGTACATCCTTTAAGGTCCATATTTTGCAGTTTGGCCGTAAGTATTGAAAGTAAAAGAGAACAATCAGATGAAAATATGAGGTTAAGGGCAAGGTTATTAGTGCCGGTGTAGTTTAAGAACAGGCATCAAATATAGGAGAGGAAACAAGGTATCATATCGTATAACCATAAAGTGAGAATGTATTGAAAACCTGAGACAGTTCAAGATTGAATCGTAATGAAGAATAGCAACGATTCTTCGCTTTATTTCTTTTGGTGGCTCTCTGACACGCTTAACCACAGGCAACTGCCTTATATCCTTGGCCTCCATTAGCTCCTTGGCCATTGCTAAATCTGTGTCCGGATAACAGGTAAATAAACCACGCGCTCGTCCACTGTAGAGAGCTCGTCGAGTGCAAACAGATGAAACAAGACATTTATTTGCCTGCAAAGATTCCAAGTTCGGATATAATTAGAAGACCACAAACTTTTATGGTAGAAATAACACCAAACACATTATGAAATAAAGAAACTCGGGATTAACTAAGAACAAAACTTATGGAAGACATAACACGTGTGCATGTCATCACATACATCCAAAACTCTAGTATCGCTCTCTGATGTATCACTAGAATTCTTCGATTGAAATCGTCTAACATCACCGTATGTTAATACTCCCTCCAGAAAATCTTCACCATCAACCACCAACACACAATTCTGATGACTCTCGTGCATGCATTTTATTGCCTCTTTCAGAGTCAAGCTCACAGGAACCTTCACATATTTCTTTGACATGGCTTGCGAAACCTGATATAAGGGATAAACAAGTGAGCAAGTCAGGTATAATGAAAGCAAAAAATGAATATAGATGCTGCAGTTGCAAAAGAAAGTGAAACAAAATCAAATTAATTGATAACAACTTGAATTACACATTGAGGGTCGATTTATGTGTGAGTGAGTGAGACAAATAGCTCTTGATAAACAATTTTAAAGAAGAAATGTGAAACCTTTAGATCTTCCAGAAGCAATTCTTCACTAACTAATTCGGAGTCAGAATTGTTTCCAACAACAGTGAGTTCCAAGTCATCTCCATCATCACGTTGTCTCCAACTAACTTCGTCTTTTTCTTCATCAGCCGAAACATAAGAATAAACTCTTGCTGAATTCTGTGTTTCAGATGGTTCAGTCTCCTTTGCCTGGTTTACCACAGTGGGCACCCATATTGCCAATCCAACAGCCCCCTACTTACACGCAACAAATATTAACACCAAGCAATAAAAACTTGTGCACCAAATACAAGAATTAAAAAGTATATAAGCATAAGAATACCATGAGAGGGAGCAATATCCGGTAGTCTTTTGTGAGCTCAAACAGAAGCAGAACTGATGTCAATGGTACTGAACAAACTGAAGCTAGCGTAGCAGCCATTCCAACCTGCCGAAGTTTAAAACTATTTCAGTCATATCATATGGACTAAAGTACATATTTACCATTGCAGAGATCAAAATGAGCCACTTATAATGAGCTGTACCAGTGCATAAGCCTGTGGCTGGGCAACAGCAGCATTTCCTGGAATTGCTGAGTTTATCAGTTCTGCAGCTGAACCCCCAAATACAGCACCAACAGCAGCCCCAATCATCAAGCTTGGTGCGTATAGGCCACCTACCAGCCCAGAACCCTTGCATAAAGCTGTTGCCACAACTTTAGCTGCTGCTAACTGAGTTAACAGCCAGATTCCAGGAGCTGAAGCAGTCCTCCCAGTGTGCAAAATTTCTTCAACATTTGTAAATCCCCAATACAGAATTCCAGGATACTTAAGAGCGATAATCCCAGCACCTAAACCACCTAAAGCTGGGCAGGCAACATCAGGAAGACCAAATCTTTCCTTGATGAAATCAAAGAACTTTGTGAACCAAGCAACCAATCGAGTCAAGGCTACACTTACAGCACCACATAGCATTCCCAATATCAGGTATAGAGGAAGTTCTACAAGGCAACATCAAAACATATAAAAAGGAATCTCAGAACAGATGCACTGAAATCATTTATCTTAAAATTGAAAAATGCATGCAAGACAGAAATTCAGCAGTTTAGTTGTCCTAAGAAATTTTCATACCAAGTTGCATTTTGAACAATTCATTAATAGAAAAAAGGAACTGATGGAATCAAAATGTGGTACAAATCATATGCAAAGTGACTGCTCCACACCATCAAGTCAGTAACAGGTCAAAAGCATTCCAACAAAAATCTCACTAAACAATCAAGCACAAAACTTTTGCCATAGTTGTTTGAGGAACACTCACATGAGCGCACATAAATCAGATAATGTATATGCATATATGCCTAAATAAATTGAAAACATTACCTATATGCCTAAATAAACTGAAAACATAGTAAACACATACATACACACATAAAATAAATTAACATTACGAATTAATTTTATTGAAGAAAAGGAAAAAAAAATTATAAATGAGAAAAAGAAAGAAAGAGAGGAGAATATACACGTACCAGCAGCAGATTTTAAATCATATGTAGGCACTGTAAATGCTGACTGAGTCCCTTGTAAAACATTAGATACAGTGGATGATATAACAGAAGCCAAAATAATCATTGCAGTTGTAAATGGAGGTGAGTTTTCTGCTCGAAGAGGCCTTAACACCGTTTCAATAGCGAAGAAACAACCAGCAACTGCCGCGTTGAAACCTGAAGAGAAAACATCCTAAAAGTTTACTACCAGACTTGTTCACTGGTAAAAAGATTCTCACTGTTATAGGAGTACAAAACTAAATTTGTTCATATTTGTGATTAAGGCACACAAGTGAACATAATACGAATGACAAAAAGGTGAGTGCATCTCATATCGCAAGGTAAAGTTACTCAAACATGTTACTCACATTTAGAAACAAATTCTGAGATTAACATCAATAAATAGCACATTCGTTATCTACATAATTTGTATTTCATGATCTCAAAGACAGCTGGATGTTGCAAAACTAAAGAAATGAATCAACTGTACACCACATAATTACATTCAAATGAAGTTTCAATCTCCCACAGTTGTTAGTCATAAAGAATAGATTCTTTTCTTCTTTTGAAAATAATATATAATAATTGTTCAAGACAATACTAAATTAGGGTGTTTCCTATAAAATATTGTATCAGTGAAAACTAATTGAGCACAAGAAAGTCTAGGTAGTACCTGAAGAAATTCCAGCTGCTGCACCTGCTGCAACAAGGGCAATCTTCCTTTCTCTGTTGTTCTCCATCATTAATGAGATTCCATTGGCACAAGATTTTCCAATATCTACACTAGGGCCTTCAGGACCCAAAGAACAACCAGTACCTAAAGTGACAGCTGCTTGGACAGCCTTTATTGAGGGAAAGACTGCAGCAAGTAAATCAAATCCTTGTCTTTGAGAGGAACCGGACTGCCTTATCTGGCCTAATATTTCAAGTAAACCATGCATCATGCCAACAATAACCCCACCCGTGACGGGTATTAAGAGAATTCGATGCCAAGTATCACCCAGTCTCTGCAGACGAAGCCATGCAGCACCATCACTTGGAGTACCAGCCCAGGCCCATTCATGTATAACATGTACCTAGATGAGCACTAGGGCGTCAATCAATGTTAATAGAATAAACAAAAAAAAAACATACTGTTATATAGACTCTACAAGCTAAACAACCGTAACAGGAAGCACCATCTTTTATTTGTTATTGGTATCATTTCAAAATGTAGACCATTTTGGATCACACCGAGTCATACAGACATTGGCATAGAAACAAGCAACAAGTTTCCACATTCTTTTTTCTTAACTTAGGAACACTGTAAGTTTTATCACAATAGGCAGATTTAGAAGCTAAACAATCGAATTAACTAAAAATGACACATACTTTTACAGACGATAAAAGCCAAAAACCATGCAGAGAAGCACAATATTTTTATCTCTTATTGCTAACCACAAGAACCATGCCCATCAAAACAATTGACATTATTTCCAAATACAAACAACTTTTGATATAACGCAATACATTCTAACAGAGAAATTGAGGTTGGAAATGTGCAGAATCAGCATCCTAAGAACCGCATCAAATGTCAAACACAAAAACCAGTGCTGTAAAACTAAGCAGCAAGTTCATACCTTTTCATAAATTTACAAACGTCAGAAGTTTTTTCACGATGGGTAACAATTGGATATCCGAAACATCAATGGGTTTAAGCATTGGAGGTATTAAAGCATTCTAAGAAACTTAACAAATATCGAACACAAAATACAGTGCTGAAAAGCTAAGCAACAAGTTCCCATCTTTTGCATAAATTTACAAAAATTACAAGTATTTTTCATGATGGGTAGCAACTGGATCTCCCAAAACATTACTAGGATTAAACATCGGAGGTTTTGAAGCATTCTGAGAACCGTAACTAGTATCAAAAACCTAATCAACAAGTTCACATCATCAAATCATTAATGGTATTACACAATTGGAGGCTCCGAAAGATCGAAAACTTACCCCTTTGTTAAATGCGGCAACAAGGAGACCAGTGGCGAGGCCGAGAAGGCAACCAAGGAGAAGCAAAGCCCATTCGGGCGGCGCACTATCGGCAAGCTCATCATTACCGTCTATTCCAGCCGAAGACTCATGATGCTGCTGATTATGATGGTGGTGGTGATCTACAGGGGGCCGTTGCTGGTCTCTAATCTCTCTGCCGCCGTGATTTGGGGAATTATCTCGGCCGCGCTTGACATTGAGACGGCGGCCGGAAAGCCCACCTCCGCCGTCCAAATGCTTGATCAGCAGATCCTTGAAGCCTCCGACTCCGCCTCGTCTACTGGTGGGACTAATACTGCTTTTCCTGCTGCTTATTAATCCCTCCTGAGCTTCCAAGTCGTTGTCTTTCTCTGCCGAAACGCCGGCGTTTTCGTCGTCGGTAATGTCGTTGGAGGATCGCAGCAGATGATTCTCATCGCTGTATTCCTCTCCTGACATCTTCTTCCCCAACACCACCCCCAAACCCTAGAACCCCAATTCCCTCTCTCTCCTCTCTCTCTCTCTCTCTCTCTCTCTCTCTAGAATTCTGTACAATCAACAGTGCTCTGTTGCATCTCGATCTTCCTCTTGTCGTAATTCACTGTGCAATCACACGCATTCCGTGTGTGCTTCGAAAGCTTGCAATGTCGTTTTTGTCTTTCAAATCTATCATTTTTGTTTTTGGGGTTTCCATCCTGTCACTATGTGTTGGTAACTACGCCTTTTTACTTTATTTGGGTCAAACCGTTCGAGTCACCAAAACACCTCCTAGGTTATGCATTACCAGTTGCGGGTTGGAACGGTAAATTGGATTTCAATAAAGTATATGTTCACGTATGATGGTGCAGATTCGATTTTTATTGTTTTTTTAATAACTAGTTATTTAGCTTATTAATGTTAATTTTTTGTCAAATAAATAAAGAATTATTCTTTTTCTTAATTGAAATTCTTAGCCCATAAGTTAGGATGAGGTTTTCGATTCCGCTAGTAAAATTTCCGAATTCAAACCTAAAATTTCGAATCAGAATATTTTCTGAAAAATTAGAATGGACATTGAAACACATTTAGAGATTTCTAAAATTTCTAAATTTCTGATCTGGATTTTTCCGAAGTGTTTCGAACTTATTATAACAAATTTAAAAAAAAAACTTCCAAAAACTTTCGGTTGTTTATACTCACATTATATACTTGTAAGCAACTTTTTGATTTTATTGTTAACTTTGAATACATTTTTTTCATTATTTTTTAAGGAAAATTAATGAAAAGGGCTTCACAACTTTGAATCTTAACCAAAAACCACCTACTAATTTTATTTAATGGTTAGGACAAACCCAACATTAAATCAGCCTAATAAAACTGATCCAAAGAATGAGTTTTCAATTATACCCTGACAACAACTTCTCCCGTTTATTTAATCCGTTTCACTTCAGACGAAATAAAAAATGCTTTTGTACGGTTTCTACAAGTTTCTACATATCTCATGTTATTTTCTCTTTGCTATTTTCTCAATTTATAATTCTGATCTGATCATCGATAATGAAGATGACATCACCCTTGTGATCCATGAGGAAGCCAAGACCAAGAAGTGTTCGAGAAGTTCGCGATGCTCCCGACCAGTCTTCCTTTGATAAATGGAGGTTCGAGCGAGTGCTGCAATCATCAGAGATGGCTTAAAGATGGACTCCAAGAGGTACCTCTAACATTGGTTTCGAATTTGTGAAAAAATGTGGATTTGTATTTCCCAGAAACAAATTACAATACAATTTTCTTTTTTCCTTCCATATCTTTGCCCGCAAAAGATAAATTGGATTATTAATTGGTTATTAGCATTTGGGTGCGAAATATATTGCTTGAAATCTTGAAAATCTGCTGCTAAATATTGGACAAATTCCAGAATTATTATTCTGTTTTTTTCTTTGTTTATGGTAGTTAACTTAATTTTTTCATATATTTTTTTGTTATAATTATTGGTTCTTAAAAATTTAGGTTGGGTCCGTCACCATTGGTGGATTCCGTGCACTAAACGTCACTTTTTTAGCACCGTTAGTGGGTTAGAGGCTGCTGCCACCGCCGGCAGGCAATGCTTTCTACTGTTTTGTTTTTGTGGGCTGTGCAATGTCAATGAGATTGGGAGATGCTTCTCCAGATTATTAGAAGAACCAAATTGAACTATACTTAATTATAGGATTATGTTTGTACTGCTCTCTCTCCCACATTTATTTTGTTTTGACATTATAATCATTATAATCATTTTTGTTAAAAAAAAAATTTCTCTATTTATTTTCTGCATATTTGGGGTCTTCTAGTTTTGATTATGTTGACTATTTCTAGCCTTTTGCAATATTTTACTCATATCTTTTTCAAGTGAGTTTTTAAGAAGATGAAATGATTAAGTGTTTAGTTTACGAAACAGTGATAGTACTAGTGTTCGTTTGATAAATAGTCAGTGTTTAGTTTACGAAATAGTGATAGTACTAGTGTTCGTTTGATAAATAGTCAATGTTTAGTTTACGAAACAGTGATAGTACTAGTGTTCTGTTTAAGAAATAGTCAGTGTTTAGTTTACGAAACAATGATAGTACTAGTGTTCGTCTGATAAATAGTCAATGTTTAGTTTACGAAACAGTGATAGTACTAGTGTTCCATTTAAGAAATAGTCAGTGTTTAGTTTACGAAACAATTATAGTACTAGTGTTCCGTTTAAGAAATAGTCAGTGTTTAGTTTAAAAATTAGTGATAGCGCAATTTAAGAAATAGTGATGGTACTCTTGTTCAATTTGAAAAATGGTTAGAATTTAGTTTAAGAAATAATGATAGAGCAAGTTTTCAATTTAATAAATAGTCATTTTTCAGTTCTAGAAATAATCAGTATTTAGTTTAAGAAATAGTGACAGTACATGTGTTTAATTCTAAAAATAGTTAGTGTTTAGCTTAAAAAATAATTAGTATTCAGTTTAAGAAATAGTAATAATATTAGTGTTAAGTTTAAGAAATAATGATAATACGCGTGTTCAGTATACAAAATAGTGAGTATTCAGTTTAAGAAATAGTGATAATACCAGTGCTCAGTTTACGAAATAGTTAGTGTTCAATTTAAGAATAGTGATAGTACCAGTGCTCAGTTTAAAAAATAGTGATAGAGCTAGTGTTCAGTTTAAGAAATAATAATAGTAGTGTTCTACTTAAGATATAGTAACGGTACCCCTATCCAATTCGAGAAATAGTTAGTGTTCAATGTTTATAATTGATAATTTTGTTTACTTGGGGAAATATTGTAGCTATTTGATCTTTTTTTTTCTTTTTTTTACTTGAAGATGTAAAGTATCAAATTGTTAGTATGATATCAATGCATTTTTTGTTGATTTGTTGTTGTTGCTGGGACAGAACAAAGCCACAAGCAACACTTCCGGTAAAGGCAGATAATAAGGAGAAGGTGGTGGTGTTGAAAACACCCGAGGCGGTGAAAATACCGAAGCTTTACGGGCAAATCTACAAGACCATTGTTTTATCCATCAAGAGTTGAGACCCCACTGGCAAATCTACAAAGTCTCAAAAACTAAAAATGAAACTGGGATAATTTCCAATGGAAGTGGCTCCTGCATTCTAAGAAAGTGGGTTCTATGTGGTAAGCAAAATTAAGGGTGAAAATTGATCAACAAAAGAATCTAAACCACCTAATTACAAATAAGTGATCAATTAATAAAATAATATTAAAATATATATAATAAAAAAGGTAATTGGGGAAGCAATTGCTCCCATTTTCTTTAAACGTGCAAAATGGTTTGAGGATGTGGCCACTCTCCATCACCCACGATGAGTTTTACCTCCGTTTCAGGAGGAAGGCGGACGACAAGAAGAAAAAAAAACCAAAACCTGAAGGGGGAACGAACAGCCACAAGAAATAAGAAAGAAAGAAAGAACTGGCTGACATAATGGCATACTTGTAAATAAGGGAAAGTTTATTTCTAACAGATTTGGCTGACAGAATAGCATCGCTGTTAGGGGCAAAGGTGGAAAAAAAAATCATTTCGTTTTGGGCTTTTAGTTCAGCCTGTGTGTGTTAAATGTTTGTGGGTCTAATATAAATTAGTTTTGTCCTTATGATTAAATATGAAGCCCTTTTGGTTAAATAATAGTATAGGGTGGTTTTTTATTAAAATAAACTTAGTTCAAGCCCTTTTCATTAAAACTCCCTATTTTTTATTGAACATACACTTATATATTAAAAAGGGTAAGCATACTACTATACTATAAAATTAATCAAATTTATACATAGGCATATACCATTCTTCTTTGGAGTATAGGCATATACCAAATATTAAGAAAGAACAATAAATTGCATGTACGAAAAAGTTAGAGAACATTAAAAAACATATAGAATATATGAGTTTCGAATTATGTTATAAAGTTTTTGAGTTTACTCTGATGATTGATTTTAATCGGAATCAAAATACGAAACTGAATTTTGGTTATGGGATACTTTGGTATTTACTAAATATTAAGGAATTAAAAAGTTGGTTCCCATGCAAATTTTTGAACTCTAAAATTTGAAAAAATTGGATTCCCTATATTTATGTAGTATTCAGATCCGAGAACAAAGAAGAAATCAAGAATCCACTTTTTGTACCTATTATACCCTCACATAATCTCTAAATCCCACACTTGCCCTTCACTTTAACCCTACAGCAGTTTCCGCGTTCGTTCTTCCTCCTCTGCGCGTTCTCCGAACAACTGTCTCCGTCCACCACTAGCAACCCCCTCAGTTGTACCTTCCCCCACCACATGCAATTAGAAGATTCTCAACGTGCAGAACTTCTAGTGGAGCCAAAATACTATCAGCTACTACGATTTTTTTTACAATAGTCCAGACTGCTAGGGAGTTCGAAAGAAGAATTAAATAAGACAACAGGTAAGCGGTTGAATTACGGTCCTACCTCTTTCATGCAGCCATCCCATCTTCACCGCCAAAGCTCGTCGTCGTTATTCAATCTGGCCTGGATTCGAACGTCGAGAGTTTCATAGGCATGCTCTCCCCTTCGATATCCAGTCTGCATTCAACGTGAGGGAGCACCGGAGCAGGTGGTGATGGTGGTTGTCTGTGCATCTGCGGGAGAGGTTTTTAGAAGATTCTCAATATTCAGAACTTCTAAAGGAGGCAATATTCAGAACTTCTAAAGGAGGCAAAATATACTGTCAACTACACGGGTTGATAGATGGATTACAAGACCTTTTGAATAAGAGCAAATTAAGGTTTAAACTCCGATGTCACTCGTGCTGATATTATAAAGTACTATCTACCTGGGAAAATCATCAAGCTTCGAGGTCTACTAATCTTTCTGGCATTGATCTCTCTGGATTGAATCTATGGAAAGTAGACTTCAGCAATCCATGCATGAGAAATGTTCTTCTCTCAAATGCATTTCTTGAAGGGGCTATGTTCTAGAACGTGGATGCTGATGAAGGTGCTATTTTTGGCCATGCAAATTTGTTTAATTCCAATTTTGCTGGGGCAAATCTACGAGGAGCTTCTTTTGTGGGTGCTAAAGGTTACCTTGCTCATGCATCATGTGTGAAAGATTGTAGGAAAATGAGGATTACGATGGATTTGCTCAATGTTCTATTTAATTAATTTAAGAAAAACTAACCAAAAAAATCCAAAACAAAACTTTAGTTTCAATGAAAAATGACAAATAAAGGTGTAAATGAATAGTACCAGCAAATGTAAAAATGTCATTTTTCGTTAAAAGTGAACACTACCGGGAGTATTTCGTTAAAACTCTCATTATTTTATGGGTGGAGTTTATTTTGCTGGGTAAAAGATATTACTTTTGACATTTATTTGTTTGTAAAATGATGTGTTTTTTAAGTTTTTATTCACAGTATAGTGCACGAATTGTATTTGGTCAGAAAAATTTGTTCCCCAAATTTGAGAGCCAAGTGATAGAATACAATCCTAATTAGGATTCCTTGTTTCACGAATAAATTTAAATAATTGTATTGTAATTAGATTTCCTTCCTACCTAGGAATCCTAATTCTTATACACCAAAGGCTTGTGGATTGTATATGAGGGGGTTTAACCTATGAATGAAATTATCCCATTCAATTTACTATTTTTACATGGTGTCGGAGCCTAGGGCAGGGCAAATAGTATTTTCCGGCAGTTCCGTCTAGGTTAAGGCTTGCATATTGGCATATTGCCAACTCACTCGTCAGTTTATCTCTCTCAAAGTTTCGAAGCCATGGCAGATGGCTATGACTCTTCATCCTTGGTTCACCTCAATGTTGGAGGAAGAAAGTTTTCCACCACTGTTGGTACTCTAACTCAGCGCGAGCCTGATTCGATGCTAGCTGCAATGTTTAGTGGCCGTCACACTTTACGCCAAGATAAGAAGGGATATGTTTTTATCGATAGGGATGGTAAGCTTTTTCGGCACATCCTTAATTGGTTAAGAGACGGTGATATTCCTAAACTGGAAGATACCCAATATGCAGAACTTCTTAAGGAGGCAAAATACTATCAACTAGTTGGGTTGACAGATGAATTACAAGGTGAACTTCTGCATAGGAGCAAAGGTGAAAGTCTAAACTCAGATGTAACACGCGCTGATATCATGAAGTACTATATACGCGGGCAGCACATCAATCTTCGAGGTGTTAATCTTTCTGGCATTGATCTCTCTGGATTGAATTTATCGAAAGTCGACTTCAGCTATTTGTGCATGAGATATGTTCGTTTCTCAAATGCAGATATTCGGGATGCTAAGTTTAATTATGTAGATGCTGAGGGTGCTACTTTTGACAATGCCGATTTGTGGGATTCTACTTTTTATGGAGCAAATCTACGAGGAGCTTCTTTTGTGGGGAGTAAAGGGTACAGACTCTTTGGGGCATCTTGCGTGGAAGATTGTAGCTGCTGAAAGAGATCCTTGACAATGCTGATTTATGTTAGAAATGCTTCAAGGAAGCTAGATTAATCAATTTTTTGTTCTATTTATTTTGATTTATCGTAATTGCAATGGGATGATCTCTGTGTATTTCATGCGTGGAATTTACCTAATGATTATCAATGGATTAAGTTTTGCAGAGTAAAATTCTTTATTTTAAGTTTGTTTTGAAGTGTTTTTTAAATAATTGAAAGCATTTTTCTTAGTAAAAATTTAAATAAATCCTTGAAAAACACTCGCAAGAAGCATTCGTTAGAAGCACTACTTTAAAAATTAAAAAATAATTTCACCAAAAGTGTCTTTAGTTATTTAAAATTATTTCTAAAAACGAACTATTATTTCTACTTAGAGCATCGCTATTTTATAAGTTCATTATTATAGATAGTTCTTTGAAATGATCTTACTAACGACATATACAGTACTTAAATTTTCTGATATAAATGCTATATAGTTGGTTCTCATTCTTCACAAAACATAAGTGTATAGAAGCATACGTCGATGAAATGATCACCCTAAGGTCCTTCTAGCTCTATAAAATGGTACCCTTGTAGTCGGGTTTTGGATCCGATTATTGGGGTATGGGCTTGGAGCCTTGAATGACCCAATACTAAAGTGTTGGGTAGTAACAACTGGACCTGAAAGCCCAAATTCAACAATTTTCTTCCTTCATTTTTTTACCAAACTCAAGATTTTATAATTTCCGAGTTGAAAATTAGTTAAAATACGCCATTACCGATTTTATATAATTTAATTTTCATCCTTTTATTTTAGGAAACTTCAACGAAAAGCTCTCGGTACTGTTCACTTTAACGAAAAACCATATTTTTACACTAAAAAGTCAATCATGTTACTATTCATTTTACCCTTTATTTTGTCCTTATCATTAAAACTCAAAATTTTCAAGCCATTTTCATTAGTTTTCTTTTTATTTTTTATTTTATTCCTCTCCTTCCCAAAATGTAAGTACCTAAAAAAATCAAAATTTCTGAGTTTCCAAAAAAATAAAAAAGAAGAAGCTGCTGATCACAAAAAATTGACTGATAAACAAGCTCGGGTTCCATTTCTTGGAAAAAGGGGGAGAAAAAATGGAGGGAGCCAGGGTTCTGAGATTGTGAGTGGGAATTTGACGCAGATCCGCTATTGAATACTCCGATGACACAAATTGGGAGTTGGGTTTGAATGAATCGAATTCGAAATTCTTAAATTCCAGAAAGTAAAGGTCGGAATTTCAGCGGTTATTCCCCCATAAAGACCGAATCTGTTCTTGGAAGCTTTGAATCTTTGAATCTTGGGTATGACAATTTGCGAGGATCAGAACAAAGGGTTGTGATTTTTCGGTGTTTCGATTTGTACGAACAGCTGGTGATTGGTGGGTAACCGCCATTTGAGCTCAATTCTGTGGATTTGCAAGGTATCTGAAACCCCCAAGAACCCTAATTTCAGCGATGCGCTGAATTTCTGAGGATAATTTGTAGAAATAACTTGTATTTGATTTGTGTAGACACAATTAAAATATGCATGCCCGGAATCGGAATCCAGGAAATGGGTACAGGTCCAATTCCATGGGCATGGGGATGAGCATGGCTCCCAACTCTCGGATCTCCCCGGAGGGTTCTATGAGGGGGCATGGCTTTTACAGCACCGAACACCGCAATTTCAATCGGGGTTTTGGCCGCCCGAAGTCTTTCCAACCGCCTCCAGCTCCGCCACCGCCTCCACCTCCTCCACCCCGGAAAGGCGATATTTTTATGGAGGCGGGGCGCCTCGCGGCGGAGTATTTGGTAGCTCAGGGACTGCTGCCTCCAAATGTGCTGTCTGCCAAATGGCAGAACTCCAAGAAGCAAGTGGGGGAGTTTCAGGAGGCTGATCAGTTGCAAATTGCAGCAGAGGGCCGGACTTCAGCTCTTGCCCGGTTGGGGAATTCGGTTTCGGATGGAGGTTCTAGAAGGGGAAGATTTGGTGTTGATGAATTCTGCAGCAATGCAAGGAATCAGTTCAAGGGAAGGAGGAGAAATGCGGCTGGATCAAATAGGGGCGCTTATGGTTCCGACTGGGGCCAAGACTATGGGAGGGGTGGTTCGTTCACTGATAGGCACAGTAGGGCTTCCTCTGATATGGAGGGGGATGAAGGTTCTGTATCTGGACAGCATGAGGAGCAGAAGCTCAGTAAAGATGGTTGTAATAATGGGTTGCAACAGAACTCCAGTCCAAGTGAGTTGGGGCCGAAGAGTGAGGATGCAGTGGATTCAGAATCTAAATTGGACAAGAGTCAAAACCACGATGAGGATATGAGCTCAAAGCCAAGTTCTTCTGGTGCTTGGAAAGATGGTCCAATTGAAACCGATGAAGTTGGTGAGGAACCCTCCAAGGTATCTGATATAGAGATGAAGGATCAAGATTCTGCTACCAGTTATGAAACCGAGAAACATAATGTATTGGAGAACTTACCGATTCAGCTTAGTGTTTCGGAGGCTGAGGTTGAGGGTGATTCCTCAGGAAAGAATGGTACTGATTTGCTGACACTCTCCAAATTTGCCAAGGTGCCCACCAGAATCCGCTCGTCGTTGACTTCTAGGGGTCCAAAGGTTGATCCAGTTACAAATATCCAGGTGGGGAGCACCTCTGACATTGCTGTCCAACCAGAAGATTGTCAAACTTTAGTTGAAAGCGGTTCTCTTGATGTTCCCACAGGTGCCACTCTATCAGATAAAACTCCTCATGATAATGATCTCAACCCCGAAACTTCTAAACCTCAGTCCAGTCAGTCGGCTGAAATTTTAGTAGAATTAGATCCTGAATATGGTATCGAGCAAAACAAATATGGAAGATCTCAGTCTTTGCCAGGTAGAGCTTTTGTTCGTGAAAACGAGCAAGAATCAAGTCAGGGACCAGTAGGGTTTAGGAGTTCCAGCTTTGTAGTTAAAGAAAGAGTTGAGAAAAGAGCTTTAGAAGTACACGATAACCTGGAGGGAGCCAAAAAGCCGAGACAATGGCTTCCTTACATGGTTGCGGACACAGATGAGTGTTTCCAACTTTCTAACTTGGGTGAAACGAAAGAAAGTTCAAAGGAAGAAAGCGATTCTGCTGATGAGCAGGTAATTATAGCTAATGATCATGAGAGGTCGGTAATGAATGATTCCCTTTTCCAAAAAAATGGAAGTGAAGCCTGTATCGAGTATGTGCAAGAAAAGCAGCTTTTTCCAAATTCATTCAAGATCTGCGACCTTAATCTCATGGATGCACATGAGAATCGTGATAGTGATCGTGCAATAGATTATCCAACTGTTTCTGGAATAAAGAAAGAAGCAGAAACTGTTGATATTGATTTGTCAATGAGTAACTCAAACGTGTCTGGTGAAAACAGTAGACGGACTATCGATGTTAAAGAGATTGAAATCATAGATTTAGAAAATGACTCCATCCAAGAAGATAAGACCTTCAACAATACCGAAAGAAAGTAAGTTTTTCCTAGCTGCATTCCAGTTCATGATTATTGATTTAGTTCTCCCTTCAGTATAAGTTTTTTCTGGGTGTGTCAAGTAAAGCTGCTAGTAGTTTGTACTTTTATATTTCTTTCTTAGTTTCTTTTACATGTATTTATGTTTCTGTTTTCATGTTGTTCAATATACAGGACAGAGGCTGAATTTACTCCTCTAGATGGCTTTACCAACCATGCGCAGAATCCTAATGATATCCCTGATGTTCAAGATGGTTATGGGCTTATGATTTCAGAGTTGCTGGGAACTGATTTCCCAAGTTGTTCAACGGTACCAGGGGATCTTAATCCAGTGCATAATGAAGTTGACCTTCATAACGGACAGGTACTAACATTTGTTGCTAGATTCAGTTGTTAGTTCTGCAGATATGAAACTTATTTATGAATCCATTGTCCTGGTGGTTATTTGGTCTCAAAAACGTGTAAATGGATTACTTGAACTTATACAACTGCACATGCGCTTCTATTACATAATTGCCCATGTGGTGTTTTGTCCTTGGCTGCTTAATGGAAAAGCACTGCTAAGTGATTTAGCATACAGTATACAACTGATATTTCTGTTCTTTTACTTCTTGTTTCAGCCGGCTCTTGCTGACGATGATTCGATATACATGGCACTGGGAGAAATACCATTAAGTATGCCACCTTTTTAATCACTGGTTTGTTTTCTAATGAATCTCAAATACCTTATACCTGTCAAGTTCTGTTGGGATGGTGTTGGATTTTTATTGTGTGTGTTAGAACAGAACATGTATAAGTTTATGTGCTTTTAATTGTTACATGCCTTGTACCAACTACCTACAAGTTGGGACACAAATGTCCCGATATTTAATCAATTCTGACAGCATTTGGTCTGCTGAATCTTACAATGAGTCGAATAAGTAGTTTCTTTTATACACTTTTAAAACTGTTTCAGTACGGCGATGGTGGGTGAAAGTCTTGAGGGAGATTTTTCCTTTCCCTTCAACTGCTTATTTGTTTGAATGTGTTGCATGCACACTTGAGATTGGTGATACTTGATGTAAGAACATGTTTCTCTCCAAGAAAAAGCTGAATTAAAAAGCAAAAGGCTAGGGTGAGTTTTATTCTTTGCTTGTGGTAACGAATAGTCAGTAACATACGTTTGCTTTCATAGTCTTGTCTTCCATTTTGCAACATTCTGGAAGAGAACAAAATCTGATTGATTAGTCCAGGAAACTTCTTTCCGCAAAAATTTCGGTGACCTAAGAATCATTATGTGGTTTGGGAATTACAACTTGAAGGGTTATAACGCTATAAGAAAGGAAAGGAGAGGTTGCACTTGGTGCGATGGCAAGTGCCTTTGCCCATGAGCGGTAGGTCTCGGGTTCGAGACTTGGGAGCAGCCTCTCCATAAATGGGGGTAAGGCTAGCCGACATTCATCTCTCCCAGACCCTGCGTAAAGCGGGAGCCTTGTGCACTGGGTACGACCTTTTAGGTTCTGATTATATAATAACTGAGAGGTAAGGAAGTGTGAAGTCTTGGGTTGATCAGCACATTTTGCAGCTAGGACTGGAACTTGTACTAACTTGTGGGTTTTCAGTTTCTTCCAAAGTCTAGGAAGTGCAGCTTATTACATTTTGTTATGCATTTACCTTTAACTGTATTGTTATGAGTCTTGTGACAACAACGCGCCAGCAGTTTTTTATTTAACAGGTCAAAACTTTGTTCCTCTTTTAAAAATGTTTCTCTGTTCGTTTAATTTTCATATCTAATACTTCTTAAATTACCTGTGCAGCCTTTTTGAGGCCTTGGGAGCAGCCAACCCCACAGGAGTATGAGAAGCCATTTTGATCCAGCCATTCATAATATTGCTCGGATGTATAATTCGGTAATGCTTAGATCATAGGGGTTTCTTTTGTCCCATATTTTGCTTCATTCAAGTGGCAATCTTTGCTTTGATTGATTTTTATTTTTTCAGTTTGTTAAGGGTGCAAGTCTCTTCCTCTGGTAGGAAGTTTTAAGGATGTTAAATACTTTTAATTTCCTGTTACACCTTGTTTTTAACATGAAACATGTTAATCGTTGATTCGCATTTGGCGGTAATGGTTGATCATCGTATTTGGTGTTTGATACTTGGAGGAGGAGATTGGTTCCTTCTTCCAGCAACGTGCATGGCATTGGCTTTTGCATTGCACTTTCCAATAAGCTTAGGAAAATGTAGAAAATATTTCTCTTGATTTGTTTTTTTTTTTTTTGGAACACTCTCTGGATTTGTTTGCTGCACGTGGTTGGCTGCTATGTTCCATATTATTTAACCCAAAAATTAAATACCAAAATTAAACTTTGGCACTCTATTCATTTGTATTTACTATTTATAGCTAAGGAGTCATTTTTCTTCATAAAAGAAAAGTTTATGTATATGTTTTTTTATTGTAATTTGTTTGTAATGAGAAATAAGTTATCATATGCAAGTAGTTAGGTGTTTTCTCGCACTCAATACAAAGAACTTGATATAAAATTGGCAAAACTAAGAGTCATTTGATAAGCTTTTACTCTTACATTACGTTTAGTTGAGAGAAATAAACTTGAAATTTAAAAAAAAAAAGTGAGAAAATTGATATGCATAAATTTTCTTGTTTCGATTCATAAACATAAAATTTTAGAATTTCAGCGTTAGAAAAAAAAACTGTAAATATGTGTCATTTTTAAATTTCAATAAATGAGTGTTTAAAAAAACACAAAAAAAACTCAATCATGAGTGTCCACCACCACCTCATGTCCCCACCACCTACCATTACCCACCAACACAACTGCCACTACCACCATATGTCGTTGTGGCCCCTGCTGCTGCCATCGCCACCACGGTCCACCCACCACCATCGCTACTATTGCTGTCACCACCCCCACCATCATAACCGTCGTCACCCACCGCCTCTATTAGCACATTTCATAACCACTATCTTTTATTTATGTATTAATAACTCAACATTAAATTTCTTATTCAAAGTCCATTGTTTTTTAGGTTAATCAAACAAAAAAGTTCACATATTCTAGAAAATAAAAGTCATTATTTCTATTTTCGTCATTTTGAAATTCTTCATCCAAACACAATGTTAACCTCACGGAAGAGATAAGAAAAGTACGTGACACATAATTTGTAATTGCAAGAGTATATTTTTAGAATCATTATTTCTTTCTTGGATTGATAATTACCATGTGGGAAGTAGATATGAGTGAAGAAAGCTATGCGGTGAGACATCATCCTAAAGACATTTTGGACTAACCAAAGTAAACAAAGACACGAAAAATTCTATGACAGTTAAACGCCAATAGCATGAACCAAGTGAATGAATGGCTGAATATACAGTCAAATATGACTAAGATTCACGACATATACTATACTCAGATCCATACTAGAAAAAAAAAAGACCCAAAAACAAGTTATGGTGCTGTGAAGTTGTGAACAGTTATCATGTTTGAGGACATGAACTCTCTGTAGTAGTACTTCGGTCGCACAACTAGGAACCCTAAAAAGGAAAAATGTTCCTCACAGCTGCAGATGACATCTATCATTATATCCTGGCAGACAGCGGCTGTACAAGAGTTCTACTTGATAATGGTAAAATCCTCACGGTCACAGTAATTATATTTTATCGACTAATTTAGCACGACAAGGACTCAAAAGTTTTTTAAACTAGCTAGTTTTAGAAAGTTTTTTCATTTACTACAAACAATGTCGTTAAACTGGAGGGTTAAACCTCAAGTCCAAACATAGATTTTTAGTCGTAATTTTTTTCTATCTATTGTTCGAACGGTGATTTTGAAAACGAAGAAGATGCCAAATGAGTGGCGAATGAGCACTTTGGTGCCTATCTACAAGAATAAGGGCGACGTACAAAATTGCATGAACTATAGGGGTATTAAGCTAATGAGTCATACAATGAAGCTCTGGGAGAGAGTCATTGAGCATAGATTGAGGCAAGAGACACGGGTTTCGGACAACCAATTCGGGTTCATGCCAGGGCGCTCAACCATGGAGGCAATCTATCTCTTACGAAGATTGATGGAAAGATATAGAGATGGGAAAAAGGATTTACACATGGTCTTTATAGATTTGGAAAAAGCGTATGATAGGGTCCCAAGAGACATTCTTTGGAGGATTTTAGAGAAGAAAGGAGTACGAGTAGCATATATCCAAGCTATAAAGGATATGTATGAAGGAGCAAAGACTGCCGTAAGAACTCATGAAGGACAAACCGAAAGCTTTCCCATAACTGTAGGATTACATCAAGGCTCATCCTTAAGTCCTTACCTTTTTGCGTTGGTAATGGATGAGTTAACACGACATATTCAAGATGATATTCCTTGGTGTATGCTTTTCGCAGACGATATAGTGTTGATAGATGAAACTCAGGAAGGGGTAAATGCAAAGCTTAACCTTTGGAGAGAAGTGTTGGAATCTAAAGGTCTTCGCCTAAGCCGATCAAAGACAGAATATATGGAGTGCAAGTTCAGTGCAAATGGAGGTCAAAACGAGTTAGGGGTGAGGATCGGAGATCAAGAAATACCAAAGAGCGACCGTTTTCGTTACCTAGGATCTATCTTGCAAAAGAACGGAGAATTAGATGGAGATCTCAACCATAGAATACAAGCTGGATGGATGAAGTGGAAGAGTGCATCCGGCGTGTTGTGTGACCGCCGTATGCCACTGAAGCTCAAGGGAAAATTTTATAGGACGGCAATAAGGCCGGCGATGCTGTATGGCACAGAATGTTGAGCGGTGAAACATCAACACGTACACAAAATGGGTGTAGCGGAGATGAGGATGCTTCGTTGGATGTGTGGGCACACGAGAAAGGATAAGATTAGGAATGAGGATATCCGGGGTAAAGTAGGAGTAGCCGAAATTGAAGGAAAGATGAGAGAAAATCGGTTACGGTGGTTTGGACATGTGCAAAGAAGGCCTACTGACGTTCCGATTAGAAGATGCGACTATGGGACAGAGGTTCAGGGCCGAAGGGGTAGAGGAAGACCTAGGAAAACTTTGGAAGAGACTCTAAGAAAAGACTTAGAGTACTTAGATCTAACGAAGGACATGACACAGGATCGAGCACAATGGCGTTCTAAGATTCATATAGCCGATCCCACTCAGTGACTTGGATTTTCCAAGTCTCCAACTGAGAAGTTTTCCTCACTCGGGAAATTAAGGGAACACTACCCCAACCTACATGCTCCACTCAGAAAGCTTCAACATACAAGCTTTAACAAAAGAAAATTCAAAGAACTTAGCGAAGAAGGCTTTGGTGTATTTAACACAATACGTTGAAATGAAGGAAAACTTATTTATTGATATCCCCGATAAGCTACAAATATGTACATATACATGAGTCAAAATAAGCACACAAGAGGGAGCCTTCACAAAGGTTGCTTAGGAGAAGTCTCAGCAGTCGGTAGAGCCCCAGAAAGAGAAGGCACCGGAGGGGGATCATTTGGAGCCTCAGTACTGGACAGAACCCTAGAAGGAGGAGGCATCAGAGGTTGATCATTTGGAGCTTCATTACGCGGTACAGCCCCATAAGACGAAGGCAATAAATGCCTTTGGAACAAACCCACAAATCTCTGATGATCAAGTAAAACCTGACCATCAGTTTCCTTCATCTGGTCAAGCTTCCTCTTCATGTTTGTAGCATAGTCATGTGCGAGCCGGTGCAACTGTTTATTCTCATGCTTGAGCCCTCTAATCTCCTGTTTGAGACTCATCACTTCAGCCGCCAATGATTCAACTTGGCGGGTTCGAGCAAATAGGCGTTGGGCCATATTAGACACAGAACCTGCACACTGAACACTGAGAGCCAGCGAATCCTTAACAGCTAACTCATCAGACCGTTTGGAAAGTAGTCTGTTATCTTTGGGAGTGAGAAGGTTCCTGGCCACCACCGCAGCGGTCATATCATTCTTCATCACGGAATCCCCAACGGTAAGAGGACCAGTAGGGGAGACGAAGGATGGGCGCCATATGTTGTCTGGAGAAGGCGGGGCTGCCTCTTCAACAAGGTTCAAGTCAAAACGACGGTCGGAGGGGCCAGACATTTTCAAAGGTGTTGAAGAGAGAAGAGGTCGGACAAATCAAGATCTTAGAAGTGCAAGAATGAAGCTTCTACTGGTGGAGATTCAAGTGTGCTTTGGAACTTAATGCCAGCCCCTATAAAAATCTGCACTCGACGAAGCTTCAGAAATCGAAGAGGCGCCTGCTCAGAAATCGAAGAGGCGTTTGCTTTCTCAAAAGCTGGGCTGCTTAGAGATCACGAGGGTTGATCTCAGAAATCGAAGAGGCGTTTGCTTTCTCAAAAGTTGGGCTGCTCAAAGACCACGAAGGCCGATCTCAAAAATCGAAGAGGCGCTCGCTTTCTCAAAAGCTGGGCTCCCCAGAGACCACGAGGGCCGATCTCAGAAATCGAAGAGGCACCTACTTTTCCAGCCTTTTCCAGCCTTGTCAGCACCTGTCACACGCACACTCAGTTTTGCGGAAATTATGGGCATTCTGTCAAAGACTTCTGGGGAAGTAGAAAACACATGAATCTTACTGTTCAATCACCCACTTCCCACACGCAACAATAGCTCATGGGTACCACAGATAACTTTGCCAAAGTTCTCTGCCAAAGTTGAGCACGTGAAGCTTGCAGCTCCCACTACATCGCTCTGACCAAGAAGGGTAAAAGAATAGCAAAGAAACAGCACTAACAAAGTTTAGACCCATAAATTTTGAAGGTCTAGCTACCATATTATTACCCACAAGGGTAAAGGAACAGTACCACTGCTGGATAATTGGAAAGTCCCTGTGTGTCAACCTCTGTGCTTCGTGGCAAGGTAGACTAGCAAACATGCCCAACCTTTACTCACATTCGAGAAAACACTCCCAATAAGATTGCTTGCTCCAAAATCGAAGAGGCACCGTCCTCCGAATCTCGAGAGCCAGACTCCCAACATGACTACTTTCTTAAAAATCGAAGAGAGGGTAAAGGAACAGTACCATTGCTGGATAATTGGAAAGTCCCTGTGTGTCAACCTCTGTGCTTCGTGGCAAGGTAGACTAGCAAACATGCCCAACCTTTACTCACATTCGAGAAAACACTCCCAACAAGATTGCTTGCTCCAAAATCGAAGAGGCACCGCCCTCCGAATCTCGAGAGCCAGACTCCCAACATGATTACTTTCTCAAAAATCGAAGAGACACTGCTCCCCGAATCTCGAGAGCCAGACCCCCAGCATGATTGCTTTCTCAAAAATCGATGAGGCATCGTTCTCCGAATCAATCGAAGAGGCGCTCGCTTTCTCAAAAGCTGGGCTGCTCAGAGACCACGAGGGCCGATCTCAGAAATCGAAGAGGCACCTACTTTTCTAGCCTTGTCAGCACCTGTCACACGCACACTCAGCTTTGCAGAAATTATGGGCATTCTGTCGAAGACTTCTGGTGAAGTAGAAAGCCCATGAATCTTACTGTTCAATCACCCACTTCCCACACGCAACAATAGCTCATGGGTACCACAAATAACTTTGCCAAAGTTCTCTGCCAAAGTTGAGCACGTGAAGCTTGCAGCTCCCACTACATCGCTCTGACCAAGAAAGGTAAAAGAATAGCAAAGAAACAGCACTAACAAAAGTTTAGACACATAAATTTTGAAGGTCTAGCTACCATATTATTACCCACAACTGTAAAGGAACAGTACCACTGCTGGATAATTGGAAAGTCCCTGTGTGTCAACCTCTGTGCTTCGTGGCAAGGTAGACTAGCAAACATGCCCAACCTTTACTCACATTCGAGAAAACACTCCCAATAAGATTGGTTGCTCCAAAATCGAAGAGGCACCGTCCTCCGAATCTCGAGAGCCAGACTCCCAACATGACTACTTTCTCAAAATCGAAGAGAGGGTAAAGGAACAGTACCATTGCTGGATAATTGGAAAGTCCCTGTGTGTCAACCTTTGTGCTTCGTGGCAAGGTAGACTAGCAAACATGCCCAACCTTTACTCACATTCGAGACAACACTCCCAACAAGATTGCTTGCTCCAAAATCGAAGAGGCACCGCCCTCCGAATCTCGAGAGCCAGACTCCCAACATGATTACTTCCTCAAAAATCGAAGAGACACTGCTCTCCGAATCTCGAGAGTCATACCCCCAGCATGATTGCTTTCTCAAAAATCGAAGAGGCATCGTTCTCCGAATCTCGAGAGCCAGATACCACAGACCACTTTTTCAAAGTGCTCTGACAGAGTTAAAACATGTGAAACTGGCAGCTCCCACTACCGTGCTATGACCAAGCAGGGTAAAGGAATAGCATTACTACTTGTTGTTAGGGAGACTCCTATATATGTCGACCTCCATCCCCAACGGACAGGCAGACCTGCAAAAATGCTCAACCCTTCATCATATCTGAGAGGGCACTCCCAACGAAGCCTTTCGAAATATTCAGCTTTCTTTCCCCCCGATAATACCTCTGCAAACAAGCTATACTAGAGCAAGAATATCTCATATCATCAGGGTTAAAAGCAAGAGTATCCCATATCATGCTTTTTCCCTGTCTTTTCTTTTGGCCTTGTTTTTACCTGCAAGACAAGGAGAAAGAGAGCAATCAGTCAGCACTTGGAATCAAGCTCCCAGCCAGGAACTGACTGCCTGGAACCCCTTACCTGATTACTTACCTGGCATTGCTCTCGAGTACTCATCTTCAACATCTTATGTTTCCAGGGAAGATTCCGCATCTGCTTGAGGAACAGATAGGGCAAGTGCGAAGGATACAAGGAAGCATGTGGAGACAAGCGTAACAGCACACGTGCCGATACATTCATTACTCTGTCAAAAGCAAAAGTATCCCATATCAGCAGGGTGGAACGTACTCTAGATTTGATGGACTTGTTTTGACCCTCAAATTCTTCAGTCGGCCTTATACTCTGGAGGAAACCAGAAAACCCTCCAGCTCAGTTCAAGAATAAGCCTGTGGAAAGTTACTTCTTCAAAAGCAAAAGTATCTCATATCATCTCTTCTCATTTTTCTTCTCTTTATCCTTCATGCTGCTGCAAGATGGGGAGAAGGTGAACAATCAGTCGGAGCTCTGATTGCTTACCTTGTCTGTCACCTCTTTCAGCAGACCCCCTAGCTCGGCGACTTGGGGGACTCCTACTACATGGTTTGTATCGCGCTTGACCAAGCCTGAAACTACAAGTAAGCTTCAAGTGAAATTGATACATTACCTTGTGCATCTCCACCAGTTAAAGATACCACCCCTGGATGGAGGAAGAGTACTTCCAGAGAAGATGCCACATCTACCTATGAGACAGATAAGGCAAGTCAAGACGACACCACACTCCGATACTTAGAAGTTTCGTGACTACGAGATCATTCTCCCACAATATTTCCTAATGTCATTTGTACTAAATCATTCACTTGTACTCACTAAATGAGAGCTTGAACCTATGTACTTGTGTAAACCCTTCACAATTAATGAGAACTCTTCTATTCCGTGGACGTAGCCAATCTGGGTGAACCACGTACATCTTGTGTTTGCTTTCCTATCTCTATCCATTTATATACTTATCCACACTAATGACCGGAGCAATCTAGCGAAGATCACAAAAAGCGATCGTTTTCGCTACCTAGGATCTATCTTGCAAGAGAACGGAGAATTAGATGGAGATCTCAACCATAGAATACGAGCTGGATGGAAAGAGTGCATCCGGCGTGTTGTGTGACCGTCGTAGGCCACTGAAGCTCAAGGGAAAATTTTATAGGACGGCAATAAGGCTAGCGATGTTGTATGGCACAGAATGTTGGGTGGTGAAGCATCAACACGTACACAAAATGAGTGTAGCGGAGATGAGGATGCTTCGTGGGATGTGTGGGCACACGAGAAAGGATAAGATTGGGAATGAGGATATCCGAGGTAAAGTAGGAGTAGCCGAAATTGTAGGAAATATGAGAGAAAATCGGCTCCGGTGATTTTGAACATGTGCAAAGAAGGCCGACTGACGCTCCGGTTCGAAGATGTGACTACGGGACAGAGGTTCAGGGCCGAAGGGGTAGAGGAAGACCTAGGACAACTTTGGAAGAGACTCTAAGAAAAGACTTAGAGTACTTGGATCTAACGGAGGACATGACACAAAACCGAGCGCAATGGCGTTCTAGGATTCATATAGCCGACCCCACTTAGTGGGAAAAGGCTTTGTTGTTGTTGTTGTTGTTGTATTGTTCGAACGGTATCTATATATATAAGCCAGTTTTACCAACCTTGAATGTTTTAAATCTGAGGGGTTAGGTTTATGTCCCACCTGTCTAGGTGTAACTTCTTTTTTCCTATCAATAAATTTCCCTCGTACCGCCGAGGTTCTCCAAAAAAAAAAAAAAAAAGTTCGAACGGTATCTATATATATATAAGCCACTTTTACCAACCTTGAATGTTTTAAACATACAAAATGCAGCAAAATTTGATTTGTTCTACCATCAATTTCATAGAAAGCACAAAAAATATTTAGCAAAACCTATCAAGTTTCCCCTTTATACCCATCCAAATGTCATCCTCTTGAAGGATTTTGCTTTATACTAACCTTCTCGACAAATTTGTCGAGCTGTTCAAAAAATCGATCTATAGACTCTTTCACATTGGTAAACGATTATATAGTGGACTGATCACTTAAATGTGACTTCATTGTTTTGTGCCCCTTAAAGTAAATAAGCACACGTAGAAGTTGTGCATGAAACAAAGATAACATAGATATTTTAGTAGGTTTGTCATAGCATTGAGTTCATAAATTTTGAATCAAAATAGTCCCGTAACATGGTTAATCAGGCTATCGGAGATGCTCTAATGATGTGGACTAACCAATTATTAAGAGAGGGAGATAGGAGATATGTAGTGGATAGGTTTTCTTTTTCGGATGCGGGATAAATTGTTGACATGCAATATGAGCTTCATATGCATCAACCGTCTTGATCAATCTACGTATGCACATTTGACTAGCGTTGTTTTGTACAATTGATGCGTTGAATTTGATATGCATCAACGATTATGATGGTCACGATTAGCCTACACTTGCACTCATGAACTATTCTTAACCTTTGACAATTTGACGTGTTATGAGTCTCATATGCATCAATGGTCACAATCAACATGAGCACACGTGCCCAAATTCTAGCACTGCTCTGATGAGGCAAAACCTCTTCCTACCTTCCTCATCCGTTCATAATGACTAGTGATATTTACTCTTTCTATACGTATTGTACCTTATATCAATATACTTACAACAATGTCTTTTCGCGATAGCAATGCTGAAGTGGATTTGACATCATTGCAACAAAAAGATTATTTACCTTTCTTCTGGCATCTTATATTCTTAATCCATGTAAGTTCTAGCAGCAGACAGAAAAGTATAGCCTTGAATTGTAAATTGTCAAGAGACCACAAAAGAAAGGAATTTCCCACTAATCCAAATGATATATTTTTAAAATAAATAAAGTTCGTAAACGAAAATAGAAAAGTAAACTAATCCAAATGATATTATTTTGTGCACAAAAATTGTATATATGTGGACCGAAAGGAAAAGAAAAATAAAATGGGTTCCACACATGCAGTCCCGACACCTAAAAAACTCCCAATACTGGTTCTGGTTCTGGATGTATGTTTCTGAAAACAATTCAAGCTCATGAGCCAATTCAGAAATTACCTGTAATTCGTCCGACATGAATCTCTCAGCCACGTTAATATATATATATATATATATATATATATATATATATATATAGGAGTAGAAGACATTTGGATAGAAACCGCGGGTGTTTTTGGAAAGAATGAGAATTTAAGTTTAAAGATGGTATGTAGATAGAAAAGCGAGTTACTCGGGTTAAATTTATAATTGTTGATTGATATTAACTGCGTACATGGAGTACGTACTGTTATTTTCTTATGAAGGCATGATTTCTTGTTCATGAGTATATGATGAAAAAGAGCCAAAGTGCAAAACATTACGTCAACAATGATGAGACATAAAAGGCATTGAGAAAAGAAGTTAGAACTTGAAAGCAATTTACCAAAGGATAAGATTTCTGGAAGCATTAAGGAATGAAAGAATAAATGAACGAGAAGTAGACGCATATCTAAAGCAAATAAGAATATATCCTCAATTATATTAAGAAGGGATACTTTGGATGCGGTACCTAATCCTTAACATTCTTTGACTAAAACCTTAATGGTATTCAAAGTTTGACCAAAGTCCATTGACTTTGTACACCTCATTATATTACAATTAATATTTATATTTTTATAGTTTTGACATTAATTGTTTGATATTTTATGAGATTTATAATCCTATAAATTTAAAATTCCTCATTATAATACTATTAGAAACAGTTACAATACAAAAAATTCAAACATTTTGATTGAATAAATGGATAAAAACTATGTAAAAATAAGAAATAAGAAATGGCAAAAGAATGTATCCATAGGGTTAAAAAATTGGTACATTTTACAAAAAATTGGTACATTTCACATATAACAAAGTGGTACATTAATAAAGAAGAATGGGTACATTATAAATAAATTAGGGTACAGATAAAATATTAAAAAATTATGAGTACAAATGAATTTTTAAAAAATATAGGCGCTAAAAGAAATTAATACATGGGTACAAAATAAAACTAAAAAGAAAATACTACAAATTTAAAAAAATGTTGCAAATTAAAAGTGGGTACAAACTCAACATATAAATATATGATACAAAGTTTAGGCATAAAACATAAATATACCATATGTAATTTTTCTATCATGGATTAAATATACAATGTCACGTGACGGTATACACATGGGTACAAACTGTCACATCCCGGCCCGGGGTGGACCACTTCCCGGGCCCGCTCCACCACCGTAGCACGATATTGTCCGCTTTGGGCCCCGACCATGCCTTCACGGTTTTGTTTCTGGGAACTCACGAGCAACTTCTCAGTGGGTCACCCATCCTGGGAGTGACCTAGCCCCCTTCTCGCTTAACTTTGGAGTTCCTACGTAACCCGAAGCTAGTGAGCTCCCAAAAAGCCTCGTGCTAGGTAGGGATGGGAATATACATTTAAGGATCGCTCCCTTGGACGATGTGGGATGTTACAATCCATCCCCCTTAGGGGCCCGACGTCCTTGTCGGCACACTTCCGGGCATGGATTGGCTCTGATACCAATTGTCACATCCCGGCCCAGGGTGGATCACTTCTCGGGCCCGCTCCACCACCGTAGCACGATATTGTCCGCTTTGGGCCCCGACCATGCCCTCACGGTTTTGTTTCTAGGAACTCACGAGCAACTTCCCAGTGAATCACCCATCCTGAGAGTGCTCTAGCCCCCTTCTCGCTTAACTTCGGAGTTCCTACGGAACCCGAAGCCAATGAGCTCCCAAAATGCCTCGTGCTAGGTAGGGATGAGAATATACATTTAAGGATCGCTCCCCTGGGCGATGTGGGATGTTACACAAACACCAATAAAACTTTAAAAAATATGGGCACAAAAAGAAACTAATATATGGGTACAAATTAAAAATGAAAAGAAAATTGGTACAAATTAAAAATAGGTACAAACTAAAAATAAAAATATATGATAAAAATTTTAGCCATAAATATAAATATACTAATTTTAACATTTTTAACACTAAAGGAATATATTTAAAAATAAAAATATTTTATTATTCAAATAATTAATGATGTTATTAATACCCAAGGACCTTGATCAAAAATTGAAAATGAATAGGATTTTAATCAATGGAGTAGCAAAAAGAAGGATGTGAACCTAATTTATCCTATTAAGAATCTAGACGAGAAGGTACACCCAAGGAGAAGAAGTGGGCATATAATGACCAGGGCCGGCGCTAAGGGGGTGCAAGTGGTGCTACCGCACAGGCCCCCAAATCGGAAGGGCCCCCGATTTTTCAATTTTGCATGCATTTACTTATATATAGTAGTATGTGTAAAATATTACAAACTTGAGTCTTAGTGCAAGTGGAATTATTGCTTCTTTACATCGGCTTAGGGGATGGGTTCGAAACTCATCTCTATCATTTTTTCAGTTTATATTTTTATTAAATGCATAAGCTTCCACAAAATAATATAAAAATTCCACATAATAACATACAAATTCGAACCCTAACCCTCTAAATATTAAGGAAAAACAATACGCCGCATTTCCACTTGTGGATTTGTTAAATTTGTTTGTGCTATTAGAATTTATAGAAGCTTAATTGAAAACTAAAGGAATCAAGGAGGAATTAAATTCGAAACGTAAGATACTTGAACGCGCCATGGAAAGAAGGAAGGAACTAGGCGTGTCTAAAGCAAAGGATCAACAAGGAAGAACTAAATTCAAAATGTAAAAAATAAAAAATTAGTAACATAAAAAATAAATTTCCCACCACTTATATAATAACACGTGATATATCACTTGTGTTACGAGCGCAAGGAAAAATTTCTCCTAGATTTGAGTTTCATTGGTGGTTTGAGCCCGGGTCATCGCTATTTCAATTTTATTTTTCATTTCTATTTGTTTCATGTCTCTCTTAACTTATTGTACCTTAATTTTTTTTTATCAATATATTCACAACGATGCATTTTTATGATATAAATGTCGAAGTGGAATTGACATTGTTGTTTGATTAAAAAAAATTTATTTACCTTATTCTGGCATCTTGTACTCTTAATCCATGTAAATTTTACTAGTAGATAGAGAAATATTGCCTTGAATTGTCAAGATGCCACAAAAGAAAGTATTTCCCACTAATCCAAATGATGTACCTTTAAATAAATAAAGTTCGTAAATGAAAATAAAAAGCATGATTTCTTGTTTAAGGTTATTTGATGAAAAGGAGCCAAAGTGCAAAGCATTACGTGACATCAACGAGACATAAGGGCCAATATATACAATAAGGTATTGAGAAAAGAAGTTAGAATTTGAAAGCAATTTAACAAAAAATAAAATTTCTGAAAGTATTAAAGAAGAAAAGAACAAGTGAATGAGAAATTAGACGCATATCTAAACCAAAGAAGAATATATCAATTGTATTAAGAATCAAATATATCCTAGTGTCACGGGATGACTCTTTAAGCCTTCCGCCCGTGCGGCACTTAGACTTGAATACCTCGATGAACAAGCTAAGTAAGCCTTCGAAGCCTCGCTTCCCCGGATCGAATCACAAAGAAAGCTAAGATAGCTTGGAGAATGCTAAAATCACTTAGAAGATGGGAGAAAGGAAGCTTTGTATTGAAACTTAAGAGAGCTTTACAATTGCTTACAACTCTTGGATGGTTTGGCCAAATGGCCTTACCTCCTATTTATAGGCCTAAGTCACCTCCTCAATGGAGGGTTCTAGAATCCCCTACTTACATCCAAAAATATCTAGCATAGTTCTAGATACAACTTGCCTAATCTAGATTATTCTAGGTGAGGCTTAAATATGTACACTTGTGTGGAATGTTCCGGAATGCCCTAGATTATCTTGAATGCTCCGCCACGTTCTTGATTTCTCCGGGACGTTCCAGAAGCTTCCATGAAGACAGGGCTTCATGGGCTTAGATATATGATGTCTTGGGCATTTTCTTTGTTTTTAACATGCGGCCCGTGACACTAGGAAGCACTACCAAACAAATATTTCCTTGCAAGCACCACGGTAGGAAGGAAATATAAGTGTCTAAAGCAAAGGATCGAATGTATCCTTCAATTGAATTCACAACGTACGTAAGATAGTTAGCGCACTATGGAAGGAAGGAACTCGTGGTGTCTGAAGGAAAGGATCGAATATATCCTTCAATTATTGAATACACCACTTTTTCACGTTATAAAAAGTTAAACCTACTGACATCTCTTGTCTATCATATCATCCTCCATTGTACTTGCATTGTATCCAAGAGAGAAATTAAACACTGTGATTAGCTGAGTTGCAGGAAATTGAAGGAATGGCGGCTGAAGCTGTGCTTACTTTTGCTACCGAGGGAATACTGAAGAAGGTGCTTTCACTTGCTGCTCAACCATTCAGTCTTGCATGGGGTTTCAAAGCTGAGCTCGGAAAGCTTCAAGAGTCATTCACTAACATTGAACTTTTGTTGAATGATGTTGCCGACAAACCACAAGGTAGTATATATTTTTGAATTGTCTTATAATCTCGCACACACATGCTACAATTACAAGGTATTTAACTTATTTTCATTCTCTAACAGGTCGGCCAATAGAGGCATGGGTGAAGAAACTCAAAGACGTAGCTCATGATGCAGAGGATGTCTTCGATGAACTCGAGTACGAAGGTTATCGGCGTAAAGTCGAAATCCAAAACCATATGAAGAAAAAGGTTCTTAACTTCTTTTCACTCTCCAATCCACTTGCATTTCGTCTTCAAATGGCCCATAAAATTCAGAAGATCAATGCATCCTTGGTGGATCTCGAGAGGAAAGCATCTCCTCTTGGATTAGCTTCCAAGAATAAAGTTGCAACCACTCAGGGGATTAGATGTGACAGACAAACCAACGCATTCTTTGGCAAAGACGAAATAACTGTTGGAAGGAAAGATGATGTGTCAAAAATAGTCACAACCTTGACCGACTCCAAATACAATCAAGAAAATCTTGCGGTTATGGCCATCGTGGGAATGGGAGGCCTCGGAAAAACAACATTGGCCAAGTCAGTTTACAATGAGGATTCGATAGACAAGTTTTTTGAAAAAAAAATTTGGATTTGTGTATCCGACACTTTTGACGTTAATTCCATCCTACATCAAATGTCTGAACAACTTAATCGGGAAAAAGCCCCTTCTAAAGATAACCAGAATACTCTGCTTTTGTCCCTCAATGAAGAGTTGAAAGATAAAAAATACTTGCTCGTACTTGATGACGTTTGGAACGAAGATTCCAAACTATGGGAGAGTTTCATGGAATGTTTGTCAAAGCTCAGTTCTGCTAAAGGATCCAAAATCATTGTCACCACTCGCAAAGAGAAAGTCGCATCAATCTCAGAAAAGATACTTCCACGACATGAATTGGGAAAACTTTCCGGAGATGAATGTTGGTCCATCATGAGAAATAGAGCTTTCCCAACTAGCAGTGATCCTAAGTTCGATACAATTGGAAGGGAGATTGCTGAAAAGTGCCGTGGTGTTCCATTGGTGGCAAAGGTGCGTACTATTATTATGTATCATATTCATCACATGGAATTTGCACATTAAAAACATATTTATTTGTTTACATGGAATTTGCACATTTTTTATATTTATTTGTTTGCATGTTTTCATTTATAAACTAAGGATTTTAGACATTAGGGCTTAAATAAGATGATTTTTAGATTATAGTCTGAATAGTTTTGTAATTCTGAGATCCTTCTTTTAAAACACGTTGACACGTCATCTACAATGATATCCATAAGTTTTGCTATTATTTACAAGCTTGCCATTTTTTCTTACCTATTATATGTAATGCTAGATAATTCTAACACGGCAATTTTAATTATCACGTTAATGCTTAAGTCAATTCGATCTCAAATAGAAAAGAAATTCCTATAATCAATTAACGCCATATTTAGGTGCAACTATTTTGCTGAGTTAATTAGTCATTATTTTCATTTGTATGACAACGTTTTGTATTGTATTTATAGTTGCTTAGGCACTTTAACTTAGGTCCCTTTGTATCAAACCAAAAAAGGTACAATATTTTAGGTCCCTTGATTTAGGTGCAAATATTTTGTTCAGTACATCATAGGTTTATGATTGAAAGATATATGGTTACATGCGACCTCGTCATATAATAAAATTTAAAAAAATGATTAATTTGAAAATGTATGGAAGGCATATATGGTTGGTCCTCAAATATGTTTAGTTCAATTCAAACGAGGTAAGAAAATAAGCCATAAATGGCTCCTAAAAAATGTACAACACAAGACACATATCCCTTAATTACACAAGGGTATTATAGTAAAAAAAAGTTAATCTAAAAGGAAAAAAATAATAAATATGATGTGGAATATAAATGTTGACTTGAACACGAAGTCAAATGACTATTTCAATATATAATCCTACACCACACATTTATCTAAAAGTGAAATTATTTAAGGATTAAAGTTAAAATTTCTATTTATAAATTGGGACGGTATTTGCATCCACCTCGTTGGGTGCACCACCTTATAAACAAGGACAAGTTCTTGTGAAAAACGTATTTTAACTGTATAAACTTTAGAATCAAAACCATTCATGTTTGTAATCATCATTTGAATATATATCATCATTACAAAAGTGGTTATTGAGAGATAGGTCATTGCAGCTTTTACTTTCTATACAAAAACTCATCCAGTGTTAAACATTCAAATAAAACCTAAATTTGAAAATCTGCCGTATATGCAAATAAATAACTGGTTATTATAAATATTTGCAACATATGCCACAAAGATGTTATTACTCACCCTAATTTTTCAATAAATGTTATTCCTCACACTAAATTGTGTCTTCCACATATACCAAAAAATAATATTTCTATAAATAATATATAGGTAGATTAATTTATATAAAAATAATATATATAGCTATATTAATCTATCTTGTTTAAATTTCAAGGGATCGGTAAATTAGTTGTATTGCAATATATATAGCTATAATGTGCTAGATCAAAAATAATAATATAAAATTTTGCGTACATTATATAGCTATAATGAGATAAGTAAATTATTTTTACTATTAATATTTTTATTCTATGTAGGTACACTAACATATAGATACATTAAATCCTATGAAAAAGGAAAATAGATACATTATTTTGTGTGTGTTTCAAACCAAAAACAACATAATATATCTATTTATATTTTAGCTAGGTAAAATAGAATGCTAATAGGTAAATTGCTTTTACCGTAAAAACAATTTTGAACCCTAAACCAAAATAGTGGTGGTCGTTGATAAAAAGAAATGTAATTAGAGGTATTTTAGGCATTCAAAAAAACAAACAAAATGTGTGAAGTCAAATTAATTAATGAATTTACTTATGTACAACCTGTTTTCTACATTATTTTAGGACGCATTTGAACTCACTAATCCAATTAACAGGTTTTGGGAGGCATTTTGCACACTAAAAAAAGTATCAGAGAATGGCCGTCATTTAAAAACAATACAATATGGGACAACCTATCAAAAGAAGAAGATATAATTATGCCAGTCTTGAGATTGAGTTTTGACAATTTAGAATCACCATCATTGAAGCAATGTTTTGCATATTGCTCAATATTCGAGAAAGACTTTGAAATTCAAAGAGAGAACTTGATTCAACTTTGGATGGCTCAAGGACTACTCCGAGCTTCACATGACGAAAGTAAAGATATGGAGGACACAGGCAATGAGTATTTTGATATTCTATTGCATAGCTCTTTGTTTCAAGATGCTACGATTAGTGACAATGGCACTGTTAGCAAATGCAAGATGCATGATCTTGTGCACGATTTGGCAGAACTTGTGTCCAAATCTGAAAGCTTGAAGGGAGACTTATGTGGCAGAGATAATACACTTGAGATTCGACATGTTGCTCGGGTTTCTACTTCTACACTGGAAAATATTCCAGCAAGAAGTGCTAGGAAATTGCGGTCACTGTTTTCCGACAACGGTGAAGTTCCTACTAACATTCTTCCACAGTTCAAAGCTTTACGCGTCTTGAATTTATGGAATGCTAATATTGAAGAACTTCCAGTTTCAGTTGGTAGGCTGAAACACTTAAGGTATCTTGACATTTCTGAAACAGGATTCAAAGCACTCCCCAAATCTATAGGCAAGCTCTATAACCTTCAGACATTAAGAGCAGTGAATTGTGCCCTTGAAGAGTTTCCGAAAGAACTGCAAAACTTGATCAACCTGAGACATATTTATTTTGATGAGGATATCAAATTCCCAAAAGGGATACGTCGGTTGACTTGCCTTCGAACATTACCTTACTTTTCGGTGGGTAATGAGATTGGTCGTCGAATTGAAGAGTTGGCTAGCTTGAAACAATTGAAGGGTGAATTAATTGTTTCTAATTTGCAACTCGTAAAGAATGGAGAAGAAGCAAAGAAAGCAAAGTTAGAGGATAAGACGAAAATACGCCATTTAAGCTTCAATTGGACAGAAGATAGGTCAACAACAGACAACAACGAGGACGAAGATGTCCTAGAAGGCCTCCGACCACATCTTGAGTTGGAGAGCTTAAGTATTGCAAACTTCATGGGCAACAAGTTTCCACCTTGGATGATGAGTGGGTCATTACCGCTCAACAACTTGAAGAGGATTCAATTACTTGGATGTGACAAATGTGAAGGAGTCCCACCGCTCGGTCATCTACCCAGTCTTACGGAGCTTAAAATTAGAGGAATGGCTAACTTGAAATGTGTTGGAGATGAGTTCTATGGTTATGATCTTGTCCACAATCTAGCCACGACAAGTGAGGAGGTAATTACTTTATTTCCAGCGCTTAAAGTATTATATATTTCTGATTGTGGTGATCTAAATGAATGGAAGCAAGCACCAACAACGTCAAGGAAAAAAGTTGTGGTTTTTCCTTGTCTCGAGATGTTGACCGTCGAAAATTGTTCCAAATTGAGAAATGCTCCGAGTCATTTTCCATGTCTCCAAAAGTTGGAGATGTCTTCTTGTGATAGCAGAACGCCAATAGAAGAAATAAGCAGTGGATTAACAACTCTTACCTCTCTTGAAATAAGAGGTATTAAGGAGCTTACTTGTTTGCCGCGGGGGATTTTGAAGAAGAATAATAATCTCTATTCTTTGGTTATAAAGAAATGCGATGATTTAACGTGTATTACCCCAGATGTAGTCGGTTCTCGCGGTTCTCTTAAAAAATTAGTCATTTGGAATTGCGACAAGCTGAGGCATTTGCCAGATGGGCTAGACACGCTCCAGCTCCTTGAGGAACTGACTATTAAGGGATGTGATAGTCTAGAGTTGATTCCAATTGCACAGGGCATGGCATCTCTACGGGAATTAGAGATTGGAGGTTGTGGACGATTGTCACTCCTGCCGAGTGGGTTAAAGAACTGCACCTCTCTCCAGAAATTGAGTATAACTCACTGCGATGGATTATCAGGCCCATTGAGTTTATGGGCCTCTCTCGTGGAAGTGAGTTTAATGAATTGCGATGGATTATCAGGCCGATTGAGTGTGTGGGCCTCTCTCGTGGAATTGGATATGAGGTATTGCAATAATCTGACATCAATTGAAATGAAAGGCAACGGGTCCCTCACCGCCTCTCTTCAGAACTTGATAATCTGGAATTGCCATGAATTATCAAGCATACCTGCTCTTCCACAACAATGTCCCTCTCTTCAGTACTTGGAGATAATTGGATGCCCAAAGCTATCATGGGTTGGTGTCCAAAGTAGCAGAGTTGAGAAGGAGGAGAAGTGCATTAGTCTACAATCTACTTCAGATTTGCGCACCATGACCTCCCTTCAACAACTGTTTATTATAAATTGTGAAAGATTAGAAAGTTGGGTGAGCAGCCTGCAATTCCCACTCTCTCTTGACACGCTGTCCATAGTCAAAATCCCTAATTTACAGATTCTTCCAAGTTTAGACAGCCTCAATTCTCTCCGTGATTTGGGGATCGGTGGGTTCTGGGAGGAGCTCGATTCCTTCCCTGATTTTGAAGTTGGATCATTAATGCATCTTAGATCGTTAAGTTTGTCTGGTTGGCCTAAGCTCAAGTCTCTGCCTCAACAAATTCAACACCTCACTTCTCTAACAGGTTTGTTTGTATATGACTTTGAGGGAGTGGAGACTTTGCCAGAATGGTTGGGTAGCCTTACATCCCTTACATATCTGTGGATTTGGGGTTGCAAGAATCTGAAGAATTTACCAAGTGTCCAAGCTATGCAACGCCTCACCAAATTACAAACTCTAGGGATTCGTGGTTGTCATCCCCTTTTAGAGCAAAGATGCACCAAGAACTGCGGCACAGATTGGCCTAAGATTTCTCACATTCCAGATATCACAAGTAAGTTTTTAAATTATTGAAATCAAATATCCTAAGAGTTGTATATATTATATGTTAATCTATTTTCTTATTTTATTCCGTGTCTCCAGTAGTACTACACTCAAATTTAAACTAGTATAACATAATTTGTTTATCCTTCTCCCTCTTCTTTTAAATGATCAGTACGAGGTCCGAGACAATACTTGGATTGAAACTACGCAACTGGAACGATGTAGTGCAGTAGGTGCAAGCAGAGGCCAGGTACTGATGCACAAAATATTAATTCTCTCGATCTACCTTCCTTCTCAATGATGTACCTTTAAGTTACAGTCCTTATCAAGCTAGCAAGCCTCTTTTCGTGGTACCACGTGGGCATTCTGTTTTACATGTTATCTTTATTAGTTTCGGCAACATCAGTTCGGTATATGCTTACTTTATTTAGTTCATTTGTATAAGTGCTGAACCGCAAGCTTGAATATCCATCATAGTATTGAATCTTGTTTAATCACACACTGCCCTCGCCCAAGTAGTGTTAGATGAGTAATGCCAAGATTTGTAGTCATGTAAAACCATGTTCATATAATATATAGAATTACTGCAATTCCTTTGTTATTATCCTTATGAAGATTTTGGGCTGATATAATTTATGGTTACTTGTGATTTATGAACAGTGATTTGAATTTGGTTGATTTCTTTATCTCTATTTCACATCCCTTAAGTAACATGATGAAATGTCAAATGCCCGCATTTTTGCAGAAATTAGGTAAAAGAATCTTCAGTTGCTATGCTAGATGATATTTCCAAGCATTGTACTATGACAAGTTTAAATCCGCGCCCAAGTAGTGTTAGATGAGTAATGCCAAGATTTGGAAATCGGTGGGTTCTGGGAGGAGCTCGATTCCTTCCCTGATTTTCAAGTTGGATCATTAATGCATCTTACAAGGTTATACTTGTATGGTTGGCCTAAGCTCAAGTCTCTGCCTCAACAAATTCAAGGCCTCACTTCTCTAACACATTTGTTTGTATATCACTTTGAGGGAGTGGAGACTTTGCCAAAATGGTTGGGTAGCCTTACATCCCTTACACAACTGTGGATTTGGGGTTGCAAGAATCTGAAGAATTTACCAAGTGTCCAAGCTATGCAACGCCTCACCAAATTACAAACTCTCCGTATAATTATATGTCACCCCCTTCTAAAGGAAAGATGCAAGAGGGACAGCGGCACAGATTGGCCTAAGATTTCTCACATTCCACGTATCTTAAGTAAGTTTTTAAAATTATTGAAATCAAATCACAGAGCTGACATTATATGTTTATATCATTTTTCTTCTTTTATTCTGTGTCTCCAGTAGTACTACACTCAAATATAAACTAGTATAACATAATTTGTTTATCCTTCTCCCTCTTCTTTTAAATCAGTTCGGGGCAGATACTTGTGAGACAACAGTTGGATTGAAGCTATGCAACGCCTCACTGAATTACAAACTCTGTGTATTGAGGGATGTCATCCCCTTCTCAATCAAAGATGCAGGAGGGACAGCGGCACAGATTGGCCTAAGATTTCTCACATTCCAGATATCACAAGTAAGTTTTTTAAATTATTGAAATCAAATTACAGAGCTGATGTTACGTGTTTATCTCTTTTCTTCATTTATTTCGTGTCTCCACTAGTACTACACTCAAATTTAAACTAGTATAACATAATTTGTTTATCCTTCTCCCTTTTCTTTTAAATGATCAGTTGAGGTCTGAGACAATACTTGGATTGAAACTACGCAACTGGAACGATGTAGTGCAGTAGGTGCAAACAGAATCCAGGTACTGATGCATAAGATATTGTTTTTTTTTTTTTTTCCAGAAATGTGTTGTTTGTTGTTTAAGATATTGTTTCATCCTTTCATCCATTGCATGCTAATGACTTTTTATCCTGATCACAATAGTAGTGGTGGATTTACCACATTTGTTTCTTTGATCTCTTACAGTTTGCGTATTTCATTGATTCCTGCACAATGAGGAAATTTGTCTATAACTCTATATTATCTCAAGACTTGTTTTCAGGATAATGATGTTGATATAATAAATAGAACTGCTGTAATTGCTTTCTTATGAAGATTTTGGACTGATAGTTTTGGGGCTACTTGAAATATCTGAATTGTATGCAGAGTGATTTGAATACTATTGATTTTGTGTCTGTAGTTGATATTGCTAGAGTAACTTGATGAATCTGATGAATTTACCAAGTGTCCAAGCTATGCAACGCCTCACCAAATTACAAAAACCATGGATTTCTGGATGTCATCCCCTTTTAGAGGAAAGATGCACCAGGTACATCGGCACAGATTGGCCTAAGATTTCTCACATTCCAGATATCACAAGTAAGTTTTTTAAATTATTGAAATCAAATTACAGAGGTGACGTTATATATTTATCTCTTTTGTTCTTTTATTCCGTGTCTCCACTGGTGCTACACTCAAATTTAAACTAGTATAACATAATTTGTTTATCCTTCTCCCTTTTCTTTTAAATCAGTTGGGGAAGGAGACTTCTTCTGAGACAACAGTTGGATTGAAGCTATGCAAGATTTCTCACATTCCAGATATCAGAAGTAAGTTTTTAAATTATTGAAATCAAATTACAGAGGTGATGTCATATGTTTATCCCTTTTCTTCTTTTATTCCATGTCTCCACTAGTACTACACTCAAATTTAAATTAATATAACATAATTTGTTTATCCTTCTCCCTCTTCTTTTAAATCAGTTTGGGAATGAGTCTTCTAAGACAACTAGTATAAGCATACCTGTTCTTCCACAACAATGTCCATCTCTTCAGGAATTGTGGATAAGAGGATGCCCAAAGCTATCATCGTTTGGTGTCAAAAGTAGCAGAGTTGGGAAGGAGGAGTTAGTCTACAATCTACTTCAGATTTGCGCATCATGACCTCCCTTCGACTTATGTGGATTGAAAGATGTGAAAGATTAGAAAGTTGGGTGAGCAGCCTGCAATTCCCACTCTCTCTTGAGACGCTGGCAATAGTCAGTATCCTTAATTTAAAGATTCTTCCAAGTTTAGACGGCCTTAATTCTCTCCGTCATTTGGATATCGGTGGATTTTGGGAGGAGCTCGATTCCTTTCCTGATTTTCAAGTTGCATCATTAATGAATCTTACAAGTTTAGTGTTGTGGGGTTGGCCTAAGCTCAAGTCTCTGCCTCAACAAATTCAACACCTCACTTCTCTAACACATTTGGAGATATGTTCATTTGACGGAGTGGAGACTTTGCCAGAATGGTTGGGTAGCCTTACATTCCTTACAGAGCTGACGATTTGGTCTTGCGAGAATCTGAGGAATTTACCAAGATTCCAAGCTATGCAACGCCTCACCAAATTACAAACTCTGTATATTTCTGGATGCCATCCTCTTCTAAAGCAAAGATGCATGAGGAACAGCGGCACAGATTGGCCTAAGATTTCTCACATTCCAGATATCACAAGTAAGTTTTTTAAATTATTGAAATCAAGTAACAGAGCTGACGTTATATGTTTATATCCTTTGTTCTTTTCTTCCGTGTCTCCACTAGTACTACACTGAAATTTAAACTAGTATAACGTAATTTGTTTATCCTTCTCCCTTTTCTTTTAAATGATCAGTTGTGGTCTGATCAAATTACAATTCCTAGAGATTTGGATTTGTCATCCCCTTTTAGAAGAAAGATGCAGCAGGGACAACGACACAGATTGGCCTAAGATTTCTCACATTCCAAAAATCGACAGTAAGTTTTTAAATTATTGAAATCAAATAACAAAGCTGACGTTATATGTTTATCTCTTTGCTTCTTTTATTCCATGTCTCCACTAGTACTACACTCAAATTTAAACTAGTATAACATAATTTGTTTGTCCTTCTCCCTCTTCTTTTAAATCAGTTTGGGGCTGAGACTTCTGAGACAACAGTTGGATTGAAGCTATGCAATGCCTTGCGATACTACAACAAATGTGTATTGGGAAAATCAAATTTCATGATGTGCAAGGCCACAGTTCTCCGAGATTACTTGTATTCCAGTTTTATGTACAAACGACTCCAAATGGCTCAAACTTTTGCATTGAAATTAAGTCATGTAAGATTTTCAAACCCACATCTCCTCTTCTCTTCTACTTCTAATTGATCAATACATTCTACTGTTGACTTCTGACTTACTATATATGTTGTGTGTTTCCCAGTGCCATCTATATTTCTTTTGCTATGCTGTGGCGTTTTTCATGATGCTCAATAGCTATAAACTGACTCCAGGTACTGATGCACACAATATTAATTCTCTCGCTCTACCTTCATTTCTCAATAATATACCTCTTTTTATAGTCCTTGGGCATTCTCCTTTACATGTTATCTTTCTTAATGCCGGCAACATCAATCAATATTTTAACTTTCTTTAGTTCATCTGTATGAGTGGAGTGCTGAACCACTAGCTTGATCACCCATCATGGTATTGAATCTTGTTTAATCACACACTGCCAGCACCCAAGTAGTGTTAGATGAGTAATGCCAAGAATTGTCATCATGTAAAACCATGTTCATATAATATTTAGAACTACTGCAATTACTTTCTGTTTGTTATTGTTATCCTTATGAAGATTTTGGACTGATATTTTTATGGTTACTTGTGATTTATGAACAAGTGGTGCGATGGCAAGTGCCTTCGCCCATGAGCGGTAGGTCTCGGGTTCGAGACTTGGGAGCAGCCTCTCCATAAATGGGGGTAAGGCTAGCCGACATTCACCTCTCCCAGACCATGCGTAAAGCGGGAGCCTTGTGCACTGGGTACGACCGACTTGTGATTTATGAACAGTGTTCAAATCGTATAAACAGTGATTTGAATTTGGTTGATTTATTTATCTCTATTTCATATCCCTTGACTAACTTGATGAAATGTCAAATACCCTGTTATTGCAAAAATTAGGTAAAAGAATCTTCAATTACTCAAGATAATTTTCAAGCCTGCAATTCCCACTCTCGTTTGAGGCGCTGACAATAAGAGACATCCCGAATTTAGAGAGTCTTCCAAGTTTAGACAGCCTCCATTCTCTCCATCATTTGGAAATCGGTCGGTTCTGGGAGGAGCTCGATTCCTTCCCTGATTTTTAGCCTTGTATGGTTGGCCTAAGCTCAAGTCTCCGCCTCAACAAATTCAACACCTCACTTCTAACATTTTTGGTGATATATCAATTTGACAGAGTGGAGACATTGCCAGAATGGTTGGGTAACCTTACATACTTTACAGAGATGGACATTCAAGATTGCAAGAATCTGATGAATTTACCTAGTGTCCAAGCTATGCAACGCCGAGCCAACTTACATACTCTGACTATTTATGAATGTCATCCCCTTCTAAAGCAAAGATGCACCAGGGACAATGGCACAGATTGACCTAAGATTTCTCACATTCCACTTATCCTAAGTATGTTTTAAAATTATTGAAATCAAATTACAGAGCTCACGTTATAGGTTTATCTCTTTTGTTTTTTTATTCTGTGTCTCCACTATTACTACACAAAAATTCAAAGCACGTACTATAACAAAATTTGTTTATCCTTCTCCTTTTTAAGTCACACAGCAGTTGAATCGATGGTAGGCAGCACCTTACCAAATTTCATGGTGTGCAAGGCCACAGTTCTCCAAGATTACTTTTATTCCAGTTGTATGTACAACGACTCCACATGGCTCCAACTTCTGCATTGACGGAGTGGAGACTTTACCAGAATGGTTGGGTAGCCTTACATCCCTTAAGAGCTGTGGATTTGGGATTGCAAGAATCTGATGAATTTACCAAGTGTCCAAGCTATGCAACGCCTCACCAACTTACAATCTCCAAGGATTTATGGATGTCATCCCCTTTTAGAGGAAAGATGCAGCAGGGACAGCGGCACAGAGTGGCCTAAGATTTCTCACATTCCATATTTCAGAAGTAAGGTTTTTAAATTATTGAAATCAAATTTCTGAGCTGACGTTATATGTTTATCATTTTTCTTCTTTTATTCCGTGTCTCCACTAGTAGTACACTCAAATTTAAACTAGTATAACATAATTTGTTTATCCTTCTCTCTTTTCTTTTAAATGATCAGTTGTGGTCTGAGACAATACTTGGATTGAAACTACGCAACGGGAACGATGTAGTGCAGTAGGTGCAAGCAGAGTCCAGGTACTGAAGCACAAGATATGTTTTTTTTTTACAGAAATGTGGTGTTTGTTGTTTTAGATATTATTTCATCCTTTCATCCCTTACATGCTAATGACTTTTTATTCTGATCACAATGGCAGTGGTAGATTTACCACATTTGTTGCTTCCATCTCTTGCAGGTTGCTTATTCCATTGGTTCATGCACAATGAGGAAATTTGTTTATATTATCCCAAGACTTGTTTTCAGGTTAACGACGTTAATATAATATATAGAACTCTTGTAATTGCTTTCTTGTGAAGATTTTCGACTCATAGTTTTGGGGCAACTTGTAATATGCACAGTGATTTGAATTCTATTGATTTTGTGTCAGTAATTGATATCGCTCGAGTAACTTGATGAACTGTTGAGTACCTGTATTATTGCTGAAATTATCAAGAGAGATTATTATGAGAGTAGCCATATGAAATGTTTATTTTGCAGCAAGTTCACTGGACCTTGATATTACTCATGAAAGTCTTCGAGGGCTTGTTCATTTATGGAACTCGCTATGACTCAGCGGTGGCAGGGTATTCTGTTGAGGATATAAAATTCTATGGGATAGGAAACGAAAATGCTAGAGGAGAGGTATTCCTGTTGCCAAAATTGCAACTTAAACAGTATGCAAGCTTTTCTGCTGTGGTCATATCAGGCTATCTGTTTTACTAATACTATACAGAATTAGTTTGAAAGTTAAAACTCAATAGTGATTTCTTTCTTGCAGCTTTTCACTTGCTGTTGGCACCAAGTTGGGGCATGTAATTTCTCAAATGTCTCGCGAGGTTGCTGAGAAATATATGATGCTAACAAATTTGAGGGGACTTAATTGTTCATCCTTCAGCGGATTACCTTTGGTTCTACAGGCCCAGACTTGTTCTCTTTGTGATTTTATTATACTGTGTTATGTAATTCTTCTCAACTGGCATTTTCTTCATTAGCTTCAATTGACAATCGAGAATTCCAAATTCCGAGGTACCAGAGGACTTGAAGAGTTTCTCAGTTAATGGCGTGGGAGTACTTATTGTGAATCTAAGTGTTGAACCATGACTGGAATGTTTCTTCAAGATGTGAGAAAGATTGAAATTTGTTGTTTATATTTTTCTTTAAGTTGTTTTGGTGTTATCTTTGTACAGGGATATTGGGATTCCGATCAAAGCTCATAGGCGGATCAATATCATTCTTCAACTTCAATCATGTTTCCCTAAAGGTCCTGAGAGATACCCAGTAGTATTCCACTCAGAAGACTCGTATCGTTCCTGATGTGGGATTAGAATGTGCAACGCTGTCCGGGGAGTTTGGGAGTTAATTATGGTGGTCTTCTATCCACAGGTTGAGTCACAATGTTGCTTACTTTTTTGTGGACATGAACACTGCCAAAATACTCTTTACGTATCAGCCTACGGCATTGTTTCTTCCTGGGTCAGTTATCCACTGACTTTTTCTAAATTCATCTATTTGCATTAGGCGGCTTTCTCAATTGAGAATTCATTTTGATCCACTGTGTTGCTTACTCTTATGTATTCACCCCTTCTCTAGGTTGTGGCAATTCCCTAAAGCGGGTGGAAGCTTCCACGGGCTATCATGTGTACATAAGAGGAAAATGTCCAATCAGAGATATTGACAAGGTAAAATTATTCACAGTTTTGTTATTTATTAAGAAAAGAAACTTTCATTATTTTCATTTGACGGAGTGGAGACTGTGCCGGAATGGTTGGGTAGCCTTACATCCCTTAAATAGCTGAGGATTCTTTCTTGCAATAATCTGAAGAGCTTACCTAGTGTCCAAGCTATGCAACACCTCACCAACTTACAAACTCTCTATATTTCTGGATGTCATCCCCATCTAAAGGAATGATGCACCGAGGACAGCGGCACAGATTGGCCTAAGATTTCTCACATTCCAAATATCACTAGTGAGTTTTTAAATTCTTGAAATCATATTACAGAGCTCATGTTGTATGTTTTTCTTTTTTGTTCTTTTATTCTGTCTCCACTAGTACAACAACAACAACAACAACAACAACAAAGCCTTTTCCCACTAAGTGGGGTCGGCTATATGAATCCTAGAACGCCATTGCGCTCGGTTTTGTGTCATGTCCTCCGTTAGATCCAAGTACTCTAAGTCTTTTCTTAGAGTCTCTTCCAAAGTTTTCCTAGGTCTTCCTCTACCCCTTTGGCCCTGAACCTCTGTCCCGTAGTCACATCTTCGAACCGGAGCGTCAGTCGGCCTTCTTTGCACATGTCCAAATCATCGGAGCCGATTTTCTCTCATCTTTCCTACAATTTCGGCTACTCCTACTTTACCTCGGATATCCTCATTACCAATCTTATCCTTTCTCGTGTGCCCACACATCCCACGAAGCATCCTCATCTCCGCTACACCCATTTTGTGTACGTGTTGATGCTTCACCGCCCAACATTCTGTGCCATACAACATCGCTGGCCTTATTGCCGTCCTATAAAATTTTCCCTTGAGCTTCAGTGGCCTACGACGGTCACACAACACGCCGGATGCACTCTTACACTTCATCCATCCAGCTCGTATTCTATGGTTGAGATCTCCATCTAATTCTCCGTTCTCTTGCGAGATAGATCCTAGGTAGCGAAAACGGTCGCTTTTTGTGATCTTCGCTAGATTGCTCCGGTCATTAGTGTGGATAAGTATATAAATGGATAGAGATAGGAAAGCAAACACAAGATGTACGTGGTTCACCCAGATTGGCTACGTCCACGGAATAGAAGAGTTCTCATTAATTGTGAAGGGTTTACACAAGTACATAGGTTCAAGCTCTCATTTAGTGAGTACAAGTGAATGATTTAGTACAAATGACATTAGGAAATATTGTGGGAGAATGATCTCGTAATCACGAAACTTCTAAGTATCGGAGTGTGGTGTCGTCTTGACTTGCCTTATCTGTCTCATAGGTAGATGTGGCATCTTCTCTGGAAGTACTCTTCCTCCATCCAGGGGTGGTATCTTTAACTGGTGGAGATGCACAAGGTAATGTATCAATTTCACTTGAAGCTTACTTGTAGTCTCAGGCTTGGTCAAGCGCGATACAAACCATGTAGTAGGAGTCCCCCAAGTCGCCGAGCTAGGGGGTCTGCTGAAAGAGGTGACAGACAAGGTAAGCAATCAGAGCTCCGACTGATTGTTCACCTTCTCCCCATCTTGCAGCAGCATGAAGGATAAAGAGAAGAAAAATGAGAAGAGATGATATGAGATACTTTTGCTTTTGAAGAAGTAACTTTCCACAGGCTTATTCTTGAACTGAGCTGGAGGGTTTTCTGGTTTCCTCCAGAGTATAAGGCCGACTGAAGAATTTGAGGGTCAAAACAAGTCCATCAAATCTAGAGTACGTTCCACCCTGCTGATATGGGATACTTTTGCTTTTGACAGAGTAATGGGTGTATCGGCACGTGTGCTGTTACGCTTGTCTCCACATGCTTCCTTGTATCCTTCGCACTTGCCCTATCTGTTCCTCAAGCAGATGCGGAATCTTCCCTGGAAACATAAGATGTTGAAGATGAGTACTCGAGAGCAATGCCAGGTAAGTAATCAGGTAAGGGGTTCCAGGCAGTCAGTTCCTGGCTGGAAGCTTGATTCCAAGTGCTGACTGATTGCTCTCTTTCTCCTTGTCTTGCAGGTAAAAACAAGGCCAAAGGAAAAGACAGGGAAAAAGCATGATATGGGATACTCTTGCTTTTAACCCTGATGATATGAGATATTCTTGCTCTAGTATAGCTTGTTTGCAGAGGTATTATCGGGGGGAAAGAAAGCTGAATATTTCGAAAGGCTTCGTTGGGAGTGCCCTCTCAGATATGATGAAGGGTTGAGCATTTTTGCAGGTCTGCCTGTCCGTTGGGGATGGAGGTCGACATATATAGGAGTCTTCCTAAAAACAAGTAGTAATGCTATTCCTTTACCCTGTTTGGTCATAGCACGGTAGTGGGAGCTGCCAGTTTCACATGTTTTAACTCTGTCAGAGCACTTTGAAAAAGTGGTCTGTGGTATCTGGCTCTCGAGATTCGGAGAACGATGCCTCTTCGATTTTTGAGAAAGCAATCATGTTGGGGGTCTGGCTCTCGAGATTCGTAGAGTAGTGTCTCTTCGATTTTTGAGGAAGTAATCATGTTGGGAGTCTGGCTCTCGAGATTCGGAGGGCGGTGCCTCTTCGATTTTGGAGCAAGCAATCCTGTTGGGAGTGTTGTCTCGAATGTGAGTAAAGGTTGGGCATGTTTGCTAGTCTACCTTGCCACGAAGCACAAAGGTTGACACACAGAGACTTTCCAATTATCCAGCAATGGTACTGTTCCTTTACCCTCTCTTCGCTTTTGAGAAAGTAGTCATGTTGGGAGTCTGGCTCTCGAGATTCGGAGGACGGTGCCTCTTCGATTTTGGAGCAAGCAATCTTGTTGGGAGTGTTTTCTCGAAAGTGAGTAAAGGTTGGGCATGTTTGCTAGTCTACCTTGCCACGAAGCACAGAGGTTGACACACAGGGACTTTCCAATTATCCAGCAGTGGTACTGTTCCTTTACCCTTGTGGGTAATAATATGGTAGCTAGACCTTCAAAATTTATGTGTCTAAACTTTGTTAGTGCTGTTTCTTTGCTATTCTTTTACCTTTCTTGGTCAGAGCGATGTAGTGGGAGCTGCAAGCTTCACGTGCTCAACTTTGGCAGAGAACTTTGGCAAAGTTATCTGTGGTACCCATGAGCTATTGTTGCGTGTGGGAAGTGGGTGATTGAACAGTAAGATTCATGTGCTTTCTACTTCACCAGAAGTCTTCGACAGAATGCCCATAATTTCTGCAAAGCTGAGTGTGCGTGTGACAGGTGCTGACAAAGCTAGAAAAGTAGGTGCCTCTTCGATTTCTGAGATCGGCCCTCGTGGTCTCTGAGCAGCCCAGCTTTTGAGAAAGCGAGCGCCTCTTCGATTGATTCGGAGAACGATGCCTCATCGATTTTTGAGAAAGCAATCATGCTGGGGGTCTGGCTCTCGAAGATTCGGGGAGCAGTGTCTCTTCGATTTTTGAGAAAGTAATCACGTTGGGAGTCTGGCTCTCGAGATTCGGAGGGCGGTGCCTCTTCGATTTTGGAGCAAGCAATCTTGTTGGGAGTGTTTTCTCGAATGTTAGTAAAGGTTGGGCATGTTTGCTAGTCTACCTTGCCACGAAGCACAGAGGTTGACACACAGGGACTTTCCAATTATCCAGCAATGGTACTGTTCCTTTACCCTCTCTTCGATTTTTAAGAAAGTAGTCATGTTGGGAGTCTGGCTCTCGAGATTCGGAGGACGGTGCCTCTTCGATTTTGGAGCAAGCAATCTTATTGGGAGTGTTTTCTCGAATGTGAGTAAAGGTTGGGCATGTTTGCTAGTCTACCTTGCCACGAAGCACAGAGGTTGACACACAAGGACTTTCCAATTATCCAGCAGTGGTACTGTTCCTTTACCCTTGTGGGTAATAATATGGTAGCTAGACCTTCAAAATTTATGGGTCTAAACTTTGTTAGTGCTGTTTCTTTGCTATTCTTTTACCCTTCTTGGTCAGAGCGATGTAGTGGGAGCTGCAAGCTTCACGTGCTCAACTTTGGCAGAGAACTTTGGCAAAGTTATCTGTGGTACCCATGAGCTATTGTTGCGTGTGGGAAGTGGGTGATTGAACAGTAAGATTCATGTGTTTTCTACTTCCCCAGAAGTCTTCGACAGAATGCTCATAATTTCTGCAAAGCTGAGTGTGCGTGTGACGAGTGCTGACAAGGCTGGAAAAGTAGGTGCCTCTTCGATTTCTGAGATCGGCCCTCGTGGTCTCTGGGGAGCCCAGCTTTTGAGAAAGCGAGCGCCTCTTCGATTTCTGAGATCGGCCTTCGTGGTCTTTGAGCAGCCCAACTTTTGAGAAAGCAAACGCCTCTTCGATTTCTGAGATCAACCCTCGTGCTTTTGAGAAAGCAAACGCCTCTTCGATTTCTGAGCAGGCGCCTCTTCGATTTCTGAGCAGGCGCCTCTTCGATTTCTGAAGCTCCGTCGAGTGCAGATTTTTATAGAGGCTGACATTAAGTTCCAAAGCACACTTGAATCTCCACCAGTAGAAGCTTCATTCTTGCACTTCTAAGATCTTGATTTGTCCGACCTCTTCTCTCTTCAACACCTTTGAAAATGTCTGGCCCCTTCGACCGTTGTTTTGACTTGAACCTTGTTGAAGAGGCAGCCCCGCCTTCTCCAGACAACATATGGCGCCCATCCTTCGTCTCCCCTACTGGTCCTCTTACCGTTGGGGATTCCGTGATGAAGAATGATATGACCGCTGCGGTGGTGGCCAGGAACCTTCTCACTCCCAAAGATAACAGACTACTTTCCAAACGGTCTGATGAGTTAGCTGTTAAGGATTCGCTGGCTCTCAGTGTTCAGTGTGCAGGTTCTGTGTCTAATATGGCCCAACGCCTATTTGCTCGAACCCGCCAAGTTGAATCCTTGGCGGCTGAAGTGATGAGTCTCAAACAGGAGATTAGAGGGCTCAAGCATGAGAATAAACAGTTGCACCGACTCGCACCTGACTATGCTACAAACATGAAGAGGAAGCTTGACCAGATGAAGGAAACTGATGGTCAGGTTTTACTTGATCATCAGAGATTTGTGGGTTTGTTCCAAAGGCATTTATTGCCTTCGTCTTCTGGGGCTGTACCGCGTAATGAAGCTCCGAATGATCAACCTCTGATGCCTCCTCCTTCTAGGGTTCTGTCCAGTACTGAGACTCCAAATGATCCCCCTCCGGTGCCTTCTCTTTCTGGGGCTCTACCGACTGCTGAGACTTCTCCTAAGCAACCTTTGTGAAGGCTCCGTCTTGTGTGTTTATTTTGACTCATGTATATGTACATATTTGTAGCTGATCGGGGATATCAATAAATAAGCTTTCCTTCATTTCAACGTATTGTGTTAAATACACCAAAGCCTTCTTCGCTAAGTTCTTTGAATTTTCTTTTGTTGAAGCTTGTATGTTGAAGCTTTCTGAGTGGAGCATGTAGGTTGGGGTAGTGTTCCCTTAATTTCCCGAGTGAGGAAAACTTCTCGATTGGAGACTTGGAAAATCCAAGTCACTGAGTGGGATCGGCTATATGAATCTTAGAACGCCATTGTGCTCGATCCTGTGTCATGTCCTTCGTTAGATCCAAGTACTCTAAGTCTTTTCTTAGAGTCTCTTCCAAAGTTTTCCTAGGTCTTCCTCTACCCCTTCGGCCCTGAACCTCTGTCCCATAGTCGCATCTTCTAATCGGAGCGTCAGTAGGCCTTCTTTGCACATGTCCAAACCACCGTAACCGATTTTCTCTCATCTTTCCTTCAATTTCGGCTACTCCTACTTTACCCCGGATATCCTCATTCCTAATCTTATCCTTTCTCGTGTGCCCACACATCCAACGAAGCATCCTCATCTCCGCTACACCCATTTTGTGTACGTGTTGATGTTTCACCGCCCAACATTTTGTGCCATACAGCATCGCCGGCCTTATTGCCGTCCTATAAAATTTTCCCTTGAGCTTCAATGGCATACGGCGGTCACACAACACGCCGGATGCACTCTTCCACTTCATCCATCCAGCTTGTATTCTATGGTTGAGATCTCCATCTAATTATCCGTTCTTTTGCAAGATAGATCCTAGGTAACGAAAACGGTCGCTTTTTGGTATTTCTTGATCTCCGATCCTCACCCCTAACTCGTTTTGGCCTCCATTTGCACTGAACTTGCACTCCATATATTCTGTCTTTGATCGGCTTAGGCGAAGACCTTTAGATTCCAACACTTCTCTCCAAAGGTTAAGCTTTGCATTTACCCCTTCCTGAGTTTCATCTATCAACACTATATCGTCTGCGAAAAGCATACACCAAGGAATATCATCTTGAATATGTCCTGTTAACTCATCCATTACCAACGCAAAAAGGTAAGGACTTAAGGATGAGCCTTGATGTAATCCTACAGTTATGGGGAAGCTTTCGGTTTGTCCTTCATGAGTTCTTACGGCAGTCTTTGCTCCTTCATACATATCCTTTATAGCTTGGATATATGCTACTCGTACTCCTTTCTTCTCTAAAATTCTCCAAAGAATGTCTCTTGGGACCCTATCATACGCTTTTTCCAAATCTATAAAGACCATGTGTAAATCCTTTTTCCCATCTCTATATCTTTCCATCAATCTTCGTAAGAGATAGATTGCCTCCATGGTTGAGCGCCCTGGCATGAACCCGAATTGGTTGTCCGAAACCCGTGTCTCTTGCCTCAATCTATGCTCAATGACTCTCTCCCAGAGCTTCATTGTATGACTCATTAGCTTAATACCCCTATAGTTCATGCAATTTTGTACGTCGCCCTTGTTCTTGTAGATAGGCACCAAAGTATGTACAGTTTGATATTCAGGGGATGGAACTTTAAGGGGAATGGCTACACAGTTCTCCAAGAGTACTTGTATTCCATATTTTATGTACAAACAAATCCAAACGGCTCGAACTTTTGCATTGAAATCAAGTCATGTAAGCTTTTCAAACCACACACCTGCTCCTCTTCTAATTGATCAATACAATGTACTGTTGACTTCTGACTTACTATATGTGTTGTGTGTTTCCCACTGGCATCTATATTTCTTTTGGCATGATGTGGCCGTTTTCAGGATAATCAATGAGTGGAAACTCTGTCCAAGTGCTGATGTACAAGGTATTAAATTTCCGATCATGGTATTCAAATCTTGTTATAAACTTGGAAGAGTAATGCCAAGACTTGTGATCATGTAAAACCATGTTCAGATAATATAAATATAGATTTACTGCAATTGCTTTCCGTCTGTTATTATTCTTACAAAGTTTTTCGGATGATATTTTTATGGTTACTTGTGATTTCTGAACAATTTTTTTTTTAATCTGATGAACAATGGTTTGAATACAGTTGATTATTGAATTGCTATTTCATATCCCCTTGAGTAACTTGATGAACTGTTAAATGCCTGCATTATTGCAGAAATTAGGTAAAGAATCATCAGTTGCAATGCTAAGTTAGGGATTTTATAATTTGGCAAATTTAAGAAATCGGTGGAAAGGTCTACAAACCCGAAATTGATAAAATTCGCCATTGGCAGGTTCGGGGAGGAGCTCAATTCCATTCCTGATGTTCAAGGTTGATCATTGCGGCATGAATTGTTACATTTTAAAGGGTGGCCAAAGCTCAAGTCTCTGCCTCATCAAATTCAACACTTTTCTTTAACTGGTTTATATATCAACTACTTGAGGGACTGGAGACTTTACCAGACTTGTTGGGTAACCTTACATCCCTTATAGTGCTGGGGATTAGGAATTACAAGAATTTGATGAATCTACCTTTTGCCAAAGCTATGCAATGCGTCACCGCTTTACTGTCGGAGTGAATTAAGCAACGTAAGTTTTTCAAACTCCACCTCCTTTCCTCTTCTAGTAGTTGAGTCAACTTGCTATATACGTTGTGTTTCCAATAGGCATATATAACTCTTTTAGCATCCTTTGGCATTTTTCATGACGCTCTTACTCAACTCAACTGGAACGATGTAGTGCAGTAGGTACAAACAGAGTCCAAGTACTGTAGCACAAGATATGTTTTTCCAGATGTGGTTTTTGTTGTTTTAGATATTGTTTCATCCTTCTTTCAGCCATTGCATGCTACATTTCTCATTCTACCTTGTTCAGTAATTTACTTGCCTTACAGGCCTTTTCAAGCTAGCATGTAATTTCCGAATTGGTTCATAACGTTGTTGAGAAATACATTGAAATCGAACCGGATTTGGTTGTTCAGCCATAAGTCAATCACGATTAGTCACAGACCCAGACTAGTTCTGATTCTGATTCACATTGTTTTGTCCCAAAACTTTTTAAGTGGAATTTTGCCTCTGGCCAGATTGTTGTCTTAAAATTATCGGCTAATGATTTTTTATCCTGATCACAATGGAGTGGTAGATTTATCATATTTGTTGCTTCGATCTCTTGCAGTTTACTTATTTCATTGGTTTCTTATGAAGATTTTAGACCGATAGTTTTGGGGCTACTTGTAATTTCTGAATCATATGCACAGTGATCTGAATTCTGTTGATTTTGTTTGTAATTGATATCGCTCGAGTAACTCGATGAACTGTTGAGTGATATTATTATGAGAGTACCAATATGAAATGTTCATTTTGCAGCAAGCTCATTGGACCATGATATCACTCATGAGAGTCTTCGAGGGGGTTTTACTTTCATGGAACTCACCATGCTTCAACGGTGGCAGATTATGCTGTTGAAGATGTAAAGTTGCAACATATAAAGTAAGCGAGCTTTTCTGCTGCGGTCATATCAGGCTATCTGTTTTAATATGCAGAATTAGTTTGAAAATTAATACTCATGGTAATTTCTTTCCCGCAGCTTTTACTTGCTGTTGGTGACTTGGTCATGTACGATGCGAGGTGACTTAGTTGTTCATCCTTCAGCGGATTACCTTCGGCTCTACAGGCCCATACTTGTACTCTAATTCTTCTCAACTGGCATTTTCTTGTTTCTTCACCAAATTCTTTTCAAGTGGAATTCAAGATGGCATGTGGTCATTCTGGTGGATAGGATGTTAGATTTCTACCCAAGTATTCCGGGTTCGAAACTCTCCATTTCTGTAAATTATTGTAGTAGTTTCGAATTCCTCCCCGTCCCTAATAATCATCAATTTTCTTTCTTTTCAAATGCTTCTTTAAGAACGTTGGGTAAATTAAATTTTACCACCTTGGAGAAGAACATATGTCAGGAGGGTTCTCCTTCCAACAACTCAGAATCTTAGAGAAGAACTTTTCATCTTTAGTTTCATTTGTGTTCCATTCTAAATCCATTTCTTTACGTTCTTTTGTCTTTAACAAAAAAAATTAAAAATTGAATCCTAAAAACTAAAATAAATTCCTTAGCAAACGGGTTTTAGATTGATATTTTTATGAATTCAAAAAGATTATGCCAAAAGAAAGCAAATGATTCGAGTCTTCCGCAACAAATAATTTGATATTGCATGAGTATTTCTTCAGAATCCGATACATTTATTTTCTTTCTTGGATTGGTAATTACCATGTGGGAAGTTGATACGAGTAAAGAAAGCCATGTAGTTACGGCATTTTGGACTAAGGGCTGGTTTGGTATTGTTGTGCTTTGAAAAAAAACTGCTGTGAGAATAAGCGGCTGTGCTGTGAGAATAAGCGGCTGTGAAATAAATCAGCAGAGTGTTTGGTAAACTTTTTTGTAAAAGTGTTTTTGGAAAAAAAAAAACAATCTGATAGTAGGTTTTTTCATTAAAGGAGCATTGTAGCTCCGTGTGCTTTGAAAAAAAAGCCAATTTTCCAAAGCTGCAAATAGCAGCTTCAGCTTTTTCCTTTGATTTCAACTTATTCTCACAGCAGCTTCCAAAATAAGCCATTTTTTTTCAGTTTACCAAACACCTAAAACCCTCACAGCTTTTTTTCATGGGTGCTTTTTTTTTAAGCACCTCACTCCCAAACCACCCCTAAGCCAGGTAACAAAAAAAGGACGGGGTATTCATCAATTTACGTCCTGAACTTACAAGGATTGGCCAATTTCTCCCCTCAACTTTAATTTTAGCCAATTTTCCCCCTCAACTCTCATTATTAGTCAATTTTCATCATACTGTTAATTTTTTTAATTTTCTATCCATTCTTCCGTTAAGTAGGTCACATGTTATCGAGATGACTACCTTAAAAGAGCAAAAAAGTCATTTTCCCTACAACTTCTATCTTCTTCCTTTTCTTCGAACTCTCTTATTCTCACAACTTAGCCGCCAGCAGCCCACCGCAACCAAGCAGCCCATCCCTCAACACCCTATCTCTCTCTCTCTCTCTCTCTCTCTCCTGAGTCTTGAGCGAATAGCGTTTACTTTTGTAAGCCGTCGAAGATTTTGAGGTTTTAGATCTACACTCAGGTGTCGCTTGCGGCTTTGCAACTCCACAATCTTCGTTGTCTCTTTCTCCTCACTTGGCTGCGATCCGGCTCACTATTTGTTAGAATTCCTTTGTCCCACATCGGCCAGAAGGCTTGAGAACAAGTCATTTATATAGAATTACCTCACTCTAATTAAAACCGAGGCCTTTTGTATTAAAATCCTACACGTGACGGATTGAGCAGGTGCCCAAGTGGGGACAATATCGGTATTGTTGGAGTGGGCCCATGACCCGTCTACCTAAAATTTAAGATGGTATCAGAGCCAGGGGACGGGCCCGTACATCCATGTGATCAGGTGGGTCCCCTTTGACCCCGCGCGAATGGGTGAGCCCCTAGTTGGCTCCACGTAGGCCAAGAGATGCCACATGCATTGGCCCAGCGCGAACGGGTGAGCCCCGGCTTGGCTCCACGTGGTTGTCGATGTGTGGAACTCCACGTGTGACCCATAAAATAGGGTCTCACGTGCAGGGGAGTATTAGAATTCCTTTGTCCCACATCGGTTAGAAGGCTTAAGAACAAGCCATTTATATAGAATTACTCCATTCTAATTAACACCGAGGTCTTTTGTATTAAAACCCTACACCTGACGGATTGAGCAGGTGTCCAAGTGGGGACAGTATCGGTGTTGTTGCAGTGGGCCTATGACTTGTCTACCTGAAATTTAAGACTATTGGCCCCAATCCGTTTCCAACTTCTGTCTCCCTCCATTTTTTTTCCCTTTCTCCTCAATTCTTTCTCTCACATCATCTCTTTGATTCAAGCTGCTGACTGACTCGCTCTCTTAACTCAGCTGGAAACTGCAAATTGCAAAACCAGCATATCAAATGGACTGGGCTGCAAACAGCGGAGGAGGGAGGCGTTGGCGTCAACGAAGGTGACGAAGTGGAAGACTGCGTTTTGGGGGCAGGAGTGTTGGAGGATGAAGAGGCAGCGGATGTAAGGGTCTACGTTGACTGCTTGAGGACGGCAAATCACGTGGCCGTCGTCTGATTCGTCGGAGTCCACGCCATCATCGGGGAGGGTGGTGATTGAAGGGCAGTCTTGGGAGCTAAAGAACTGAGTTGCTTCTCTAACAGAGAAGAAGACTTTGGGGAGTACAAAGTGTGGGTGGAGAAAAGGAAGTAGATGGAAGGTGTAGGAAATGACTTTTTTGCCCTTTAAAGGTGGTCATACGGATAGCACATGACCAACTTAAGGGAAAAATGGATGGAAAATTAAAAAAGTTAACTGTAAGGTGCAAATTGACTAATAATGAGAGTTGAGAAGGGAAAATTGGACAAAATTAAAGTTGAGGGGGGAAATTGGCAAATCCTTACAAGTTCAGAGGGTAAATTGATGAATACCTCAAAAATGAAATATTCTGTAACGGTTAACTGACGGTATCACAAACTAAGTGAATGAACAACTAAATATGTAGTCAAATATAACTAAGCATCACAATATATACTATATTCCTACCCATACTAGAAACTAATATAATCGACTAGCAATCTAAACTTGACATCCCGTGGATTAAAGGAAGTAGGAGGTCAATAAAAAAAAATAAAAAAAAAAAGATGTTAATTAATTGAAGATTCAATTGATCACCACGTATGTATTGTAAATAGACAGTTAATAAATAATTAGATTGATTTTTTGATAAAAAATAATATGTGAAATCTTTGGTTATTTATTTATTTAATTTTTTTAAATTTTAATATCCTTATCCTGCATGTACAACGTCTGAATCAATATAGGACCCTTTTTTCTCTCTATCTTATATATAAAGCCAACAAGCCCAATGAATAGTGTTTTTTAGTGTCACAAGCTTCAACAAAAATAATTAGACAAAAATGTCCCTCAAATAAAAAAAATTCAAAAGCAACCCAAAATAATGCATCAAATGTGGTAGGGGTATTTTCGTCATTTTAATAATTAATTTTTTTGGATATTTTTTTTAATTAGTACTTTACAATAGGCTAATAATAATATGATTTAATTAGCTATTCATTAAATATTATTTTCTCTATTTTCAAACAAGTTCAAAACATCTTAAGAGGCGTGTAATGTCGGTTATAAAAATGGTCTTTCACAGACGGATAATAATGTGATTAAAATAGTTGTCAAATGATTTTTTTTTAACAAAGAATAGAGAGGGTGGGCTTAGCCTCACAATGGGTTAACAATAACGTGATTCAATCAGTTGTTTATTACATATTATTTTCTTTATTCTTAATGTAAATTCTATAAAAACCGATTTTCTTATAACTGCTTTAATTAGTTTATGAGGAGTTTCTGCTAGCATGATATAAGATTATTCATTTACTTCAAATATATAACTTTTCTTTTATCAATTTTCATATATAAATACATTTAAAATGTGTAATTTACGCATAGCACACTGCAATTCAAAAAATCACATGCATACATAAAGACTAGTATGTATAAATGCATCTATATAAATCAATATTATTACATTTCAATTTCATTCCCGCTACCTCCCAATAAAAACTCCAAATTGTACCTCAAATTAACGGAAACCCAAAAACAAAGTTCGGGTAGTGCGAACGGCTATTATGTTTAAGGAAATGAATTTTGTGTGGGAGTCAAACATTGTACGGACAATTTGGTAGACAGTACATGCTGTTCTGTAATTCACTGTTATGTCAGATGGTATGGTCTTCGATTCTCCATGTCTTTGAGAAAGATTTTTCAACGTGATTGGAATATAAGATGATGTATCATTATATAAATAATGAGATACGTAGATTAAAAAGTTAATAATTTAAAAAATAAAAAATTCTTACCGTTTATATAAAAATATATGATGTAATATTCTGGTGCCAATTACAATAAAAAACTTCATAACTTCATTCATTAATGCATGATGACATAGAAAAATTATAACTGTACTCAAAATAAATTTGGATATATTTCTCTAAAGAGATGTGATATCTACACATCCCATTTTACTTTTCACATATTTTTTTAATTTTCGATCGTCGGATCGGATGAATTGAAGAAGATAAACAGATAAAAATTATCAAAGGGTATATGAAAAGTAAAATAAAATGTGTGAATGGTCAACTCCTTCTCCAAATAGGTCGACAGGACAATTAGGTGCACTGAACTTGGGTCACAACCAGGAACCCTAGAAAGTTAAAAATGTTCCTCACAGCTCCACATCTATCTTTTTATCTTGGAATTATAGGGAGGCAGATTCTTTGCCCTCTCGCTTCCGATGCCGCCTTCCTGTTTGTGTGGTCACAGTTAAGCCACGTTAACATTTTATATTACTATTTATATATATATATATAATATTGACGTGACTTAACCGTGACCACACAAAACAATAGGGCACAGGAGGACACGGAAAGTGGGAGGGGAAAGATTCTGCCTCCGAATTATAGCAGCTGTAACTAGATTTTTATGAGCGGTGCTATTTTACTGCTTTTAATTTTTAGTCGTTGAATCAAATAGATAATAAATGTGTGAATAGTACCACTTATTTTTACTTTGTAATGGGTAAAATCCTTGCAGTATTTATATTTTATTTATAAGTTTACCATCTACAGGAATTGAAAGCTTTTTAAACTAGCTAGCTTTAGAAAGATTTTTCAGTTGATAAAAGACAATATCATTATACCAGGGTGGTTAGACCTCAAGACAAACATAAATGTTTTTAATCACTTGAATCGTAAGTTTTTCGCATCTAATTTTTGAACATTATCCTATAAATATTGCCACTTTTATTAACCTTGAATACTTTAAACATGACCTACTTGTTTTAGTTGGTTTGTCATAGCACTGAGCTTATAAATTTTGAATCAAAATAGTCACGTAACATGGTTAACCAGGCTATCGAAGATGCTCTAGTGACGTGGACTAACCCAATTATCACAAGTAAGAATATTGGTATGTTGTGACATTTTAAATGTTGTAAATTTGTTGTCACTTTCTCATAATTCATTTTAGAATTATCCCAATTATAAGAGGGCAGAGTGGTATAGGTTATTTTTTGTGGTGTTGGAGATGGATAAGATCATAAGAGGGCATACTGTGCATGTCCTTGTCAAACTTTGCAATGCCAGGCGTGGCTTCAACAGTTCCTTCCTGGTCATGGACTGGAGAAAATTTTGCATCACTACGTTAAGAGACCACTTTTGCTAGTGACGAATTATTATTATTATTATTATTAATTATCCCATATATGAAATGCATTGGATTACATACGAGCATTGTGTTTTAAAAGACCCCGTCTGGATGCTAGATAGTTAACTACGGCCACGATTAACCCTTAAGTTGTTAATGAATAGGGTAATTCTCATTTTATTACTTTGAATTATCGTTGTTGATGCACAATCGTGATTTTCACCCACAATCGTGATTTTCAATTTTCATATATCAAGTTTTTTTTTTTTGCATTCCAATCTCATACCTAAAGTTTGAGTTTTGTGTCATTTTCATACTTTCCGTCAACAACTCAGTTAACTGATGACATGGCACGCCATTGGACTATGATTGTGCAGAAACGTGACACTGCTCCTGCAACTCTTGGATCCACTTCTTCCAGCAGCTCGAGGAGGGCGAAATCCGCTGCGCCCTAGATTCCACCCTTGTCAAGCCCGTCTGCACCTTCAAATCCCACAACAATGCTTGTCGATTCTCCACCGTCTACACTTTGACCAGCTGTTAAACTGATCGGAAACTCGTCCTTTCAGCATCCCGAGGTTGGGAAATTTGCTCAGCCTCCAGAAGTGCCGTAAAAGTGGTATGTTATTTAGGTTTGTTGGCCCATGTGAAGCTGGACCGAGTAAGTTTAAATTTCAAAATTTATATAGTAAATAGATATATAACATTTAAAATTTAGACTCCTTTAATAATGATAAATAGGATAGTGAGAAAAATACACCAAAATATAATTAGAACTCTTCTGCGTGTGTTGCGTTGTTGTGGGATCCACTTGATTAGATTAACACCAGACATCTAAACCTTTCCATCGCTTTCGCGGTTTTATTTTGATTTCGTGGAGTTTACTCCATTGTCATTTGTTGTCTTACTGTAAAACAGTAAATATGTAATGGCGTCAGATTGTATCTGAGACCATTCTGTGGCAATGGGTCGGATCGGATCAAGTCGGTCAAGTCGACGTGTTGATCGGGACAAACTGGTAAATCCAACGCGACCGTTTTATTAAATTAATACCATGACACGATTTGCGCAACCCGTTTATTAAATAAATTGGGTTGATTTGTTAATTAGGTTAACTTGTTAAACACATTTAACCTGTTTAAACCATTTAGCATACTCAAACTCTGTTACCCTAGCCTATTTAATCATGTAGATATTCAATCGATTACATTTTCATATTTATCATCAGGTCGCGTTATGCAAGCTACAAAATTTAGCATGTTTGAGATGACTTGTTTATTAAAAATGCTGAGTAGGTACTACACACATTCGCAAGTTATCCTAAAACCCACCCGTTTATTAGTTGTGTCTCGGTTGGTTGACCCATTTTTACTTGCATAAGTTTTGTGTGCTCATGATTCGAGTTTATGAGTTGTGTTTAAATTTGTCACCCTTACTATTACAACTGCAAATCTAACTTCAAGCGCACTAATATCTATATCTATACAATTATTTGAGACGATTATCGTTGCTAACCTCGGTCTAAATACAATATGAACTAGGTCATTCACTCTTTTTAACGCTTTTAGCTAGTAAATTTAACAGCTACGAATATAGCATGGTAATTGTAAGGAAATATGTTAAATCAACTAATTTCACACGTCTCACTTCCTTTCTATACATATTACTTTTTAATGTGTGTGCATGCATAACATATGACATCCTATCATCTAAAACTACGGTTTAATGATATTACTCTTCATTTGTAAATAAGGGGTCTTAGGTTCAATTTTCACTAAAGACGAATTTAAACCACATTATTATTAGCAACTGTGAGGTTTAACCCACTCTTCCACCTCTTTAGTGGATATAATATCGTTTGTTTCAAATAAAAAAAACATGTGACATCCTTTTAAGTATCTATTAACAGAGAAACAAGGATAAAGAGATCCAAATTATATAATCGCCCTTGTAAGCATCTATTTTTGAGAGCCTATAATCTTCTACAATCATCTACAATCATTATAGAAGTCGTCCTTACCAACCACATATAATCAATTTTTCCATGTTGGAGTGTTTAACATGTTAAATAATCAACCACCATCATGTGGTCCAGTAGTTAGGGACAAATTTTAGATCAGTATTTTACATGGTATGTCCTGAGTTCGACTCATGACGCTAGTAAATCAAACGATAGTAGCAAATGAGGCTGAAATGTCTTTGTAAATCCTCTCGACCTTCCAAAAAAGTAGACTACAGTGACGAAGTCATCCCACTTATCCCTTTTAAGGAAAATAACATGTTATATAATAAGTTCTCGACCACAGATCAACTACTAAATAGAATGATCATGTTTAAAATGATGTAGTACTCAGTAAATATTAATATCACTAATTATTTTCATCTCCATCTACAATTTAAATTTAATCATGCAAAAACAGGTTTATAAAGTTATAATATATATAGCATTGCCATTCCCATTGGTAGGGTAGAGAAACATCTAATTGGGCAGACCTAATATTATATTAAATAGTTGCGTCTATTCCTTTCAAATTTGAGTAAATTGTAACAATGATCTCTCAACTTTAATCAAATTGGAGCAATGATCCCTTAACTAAAAATTCATTACCTTTGTTCCCTCAACTTATTGTGTAGCTATAGTCATTTTCATCAATTTCGTCAAAATTTTGTCAAAATAAGTTATGTTGGAATAATCATTTATATAAAGGAACTTTTATGAAAAGCACTCGGTAATGTTCACTTTAACAAAAAACCACATTTTTACACTAAAAAGTCAATCATGATACTATTTACTTTACCATTTAATTTGTCCTTATCATTAAAACTCAAAGTTTTCAAGTCATTTTCATTAGTTTTCATTTTATATAATTAAGGTCCCTTAACTCATCAAAGTATGTAATTATAGTCATTTTCGTCAACTACATCAAAAAAATTGTCAAAACGAATTATGTTGGAATGACCATGACTATTTCTCCAGTTAAATTAAAGTTGAGGGACCAATGGTAATGAATTTTTAGTTGAGGGATCATAGCTGCACGTTTTGATGAGTTGAGAGATCAATGGTAATAGATTTTTAATTGAAAGACCAGTACTTCAATTGAATTAAAGTTAATGAATCATAACTGCAATTTATTTTTCTAATTTCTATCATGATTTCCATGTTGTGCTGCAGTTTATAACCAATCGTAGCATGTGTGAGGGTTTGAAATATTGATATAAAATTGCCTTTACATTTATTGGAAATGATTGTACACACTATGTTTTTTTTTTGTTCGATAATTTTTTATACTCTATTAATTCAACGGTACAAATAATTATACAGTGTGGTTCTTGCTAATTTATTTTCTTCGTAATTCTTACATCTTCCATTCTTGCAGTAGGGTTACCTAGCCGACATCACCGAAATGGATTACGGGCCGGCTGACCAGGGCCGGTCCAGGTCCAGTCTGGCAGGTTGACCGTTCGGAGCCCAAAGTAATTGGGAGCACCAAAATTATTAGAGTAATATATTTATATATGTTTTCATAATAGTATAAATTTATAAAAGTTGGTTTAATGACAAAGAAATTTAACTAGAATTGATGATTTTGTTGTTTCAAATTAATGAGGAGATCTTGGGTTCAAAACACCATGCGTGCTTATTTACTTTTCAATTTTTACAAATTTCTTTTCATAAGAGTATAAATATATAAAATTTGGCTAAATGATCAAAAAGTTCAATTAGAATCAATGGTTTTTGTTGTTTAAAATTAACGAGTGGTCCTAAGGTTGAAATGCTAAGTGCATGTTTATTCTTTTCAATTTTTACGAATTTTTGTTGTGTTGTTAATTTATTTTTAATTAGTAGTTTGTTTGAAATTAATGAGGAGGTATTGGGTTCAAAACACCATGTGTGCTTATTTACTTTTCAATTTTTACAAATTTCTTTTCACAAGAGTATAAATATATAAAATTTGGCTAAATGATCAAAAAGTTCAATTAGAATCAATGGTTTTTGTTGTTTAAAATTAACGAGTGGTCCTAAGTTTGAAATGCTAAGTGCATGTTTATTCTTTTCAATTTTTATGAATTTTTGTGTTGTTAATTTATTTTTAATGTAGCTAGTAGCTATGTGGCTTGTTATTTTTAAACATTTGTTCCAATTCAAGTCTAATCTTCAATGAAGAGTAATGCGTTGACCAAATTTTTAAACCAAATTTGCAAATCATATGACGTGTCATCAAAAAGTTTAATTTAGTACCCATTTATTACTTATACATATCAATTAAAGACTCAAAAACATCATTATTTTTTTAGTACCATATTGACAAGGTTAGTAAATATGAAAAAAAAACTGCACGATTTATACAAAAACACTTCAAAAGTTCAGATGGAAAACAAAACTCATATCTATCTACTTGTAAACCCGGAATTTTTTTTGTTTCCTTCTCACGATACAAAATAAATTAGTTTTTCTGTGTTTCTAAATTATTAAGTTTGAAGTGCTTTTCTAATTATAATTTTATCGATATTTTACGTGTGAAAACAAATATTTTTCTTATATAATTAAAATGAAAGCACATTTTTTAATGTCGCCCTGGATCTCAAAAATCTTTAGGCCGGCCCTGCCGCCGACCTAACTGTGACTTTGCGAACTTGGTTAGCAACCAATTCTGTCGACAACAAATGCCAACCTATAGCTTAGCTATAAGTGTAATACATACTATATATGGAAATATATTGTACCAAAGTTTTCAGGTGCAAAGCTGATGAAGCAAAAATGCCTTCAATTATATAGGACAACAAATCTACTGTGAATCGGTGGGAAAATATTTTAAGCATTTTAAATATACCCATTTATAGGAGATGGTTGTCAATAATTGAATTATTATTTGAGTATTGATTAACGTGCTTATTTCATATTAGTTACCTATCATATGATTTACAAATTTTTGATCTAAAAAGTTGGTTTACTTAGCCTTACTCTTTGTTGAATATTAAACAAATTGAATCTACCCTCAATCAACCCTATCAAAGATGAATTGAAATCTATCCCTTGTGATTGTTATTTGCAAAACTCAAAAGCAAAGCTGTATAATATTTTAATTAACATATAAATCTCCAGAATCAAGCTTCAAATGTTCGTAGCTTATCAACTTGATGAACAATATAACTGGCTAAATCTAAATAAATAAAGAGAGATTTTAGCAAAATTTTTTAACTTAACTATATTATTAAAGCTAACTTCACATTTGCATTCTCTCGGTTTTAAGCCGATAATTAAACCCCTAAACCGTTAATCATGCGTCTCTGCAATTTGACTTCCTCCATCACTTATCCGAACCGAAGCCACCTGCTCTCATTTTCCCCCATCCTCGTACTGCTGCTGAATTAGGGTTTGAGTTTAAGAAATAATAAGAAGGTAGATTCAACTAATTTTAATTAACCCTCAATCTTAAAGGAATAATAAGAAGGTAAATGTGAAAACGAAGAGAAACTTGCATGCACAGATCGTTAGCAACATGTGTTACACATTTAAGTCTTTTGCTACTCGTATGATGTTGTAATACACTACGCAGATCACATGCAACAAATGCCTGTAAATTTTTCTCCTAGAAGTGATGGTTTCGTGCAACTTGATGTTTAAAAAAGGCATTGACAAGAACCTTTTCATTTGAAGTGAAATTAAAAACATAACAAAGACAAAGCTTAACAACCATCTGACCTAAATATTTGGCTCAGCCTCAAAAACCACCCAGCTCGACTTTACGAAGGACTCACCGTATGGAGAGATTTTTCAGTGTGATCGGTACACGGGGTGATACATCACGTGTTATTATACAAATTGTGTGATATGTGTGCTAAAAAATTAATAACTTAAAAAATAAAATTTTCTCACTACTTCTATTAAAACACGTGATATATCATTTGTGTTCCCGTCACAATAAAAAATTTCTCCACCGTATGACCATTTTCTAGCATAATTGCTTTCCCTATTGGGGGAAAAAGCCTTCGAGCAATTGGGTAGGAGGAGCTAGCCAGCTTTTAGCTAACAAGATTACTCTATTTCACAAAGTCTGGGTGAAATCACCGAATATAAAGCCAAATATTGAAAATAACAGATATCTAAACAAAGTAATAATTAAATGAGTTGGTCTTTAATTTTGGTCCTATCTAGTTGCAAATTGCAATGCCTCTTCCACCTAACTTGATGCAAACGCTTGTGTGTGCAACAAATTAATTGAAAACAAAGACGTTTTTTGGGTCAAGTAATAAGAGTTTTTATAAGTCCTAAGCTCCTAGAATCCTCTGGTTTGTATTTTCACATATTGTTTGAATAACATCCAAGTGACTATGGATGTCGTTTAATATCCTAGTAGATTGAATTTCCACTCGTGCGTCTCAGGTTCGAAACTTCACTTCTCCTAAATTATTGTAATAATTTCAAAGCATCATTGTCCACTTAACAGTAATAAATTTATAAATAAAAACAAATCTAAGTTTTACTATTTATCTTTAGCGAATATAAAAAGTGACTAACCTAGGCAACCATTTGTGAGTTGTAGTTGATAGATCACGGACATGCAAGAATTATAAGTTGGATTCTAATGCTTATTATTTTTGGATTGCGGTTGTGATCTAATATTCTAATAGATAACGTGTTGGGTTTTCACCTATTCATTCTAGGTTCGAAATTCCTCACTCTCCTAAATTATTGTAATACTTTTGAACTGTCATATCCGGCTTCCCTTAATAATAATAGATATAAATAAAGAAAAATCTTTAGATTGGGGTTGCGAAGGAGTGTTCTTTTTCTTTGGGTACGTAAAATGTCGAGGAGTGCTTTTGACTCTAGAGTTACTGAAAACAAGTTATATAAATATTTTTATAACAAATAATAAAGGAATTTAATTCCACGCATAACTAACATGTAGGCGTATGATTAGTTTTTATAAAATTTGTATTTATCACGATGTTTTTTCAAATTTTCTACAAACATGGGTGCAACCATGCAAAACATGCATGAAAGCAACTCGACACCGACGGCGATACTTAGCTCGATCGTAGGATAGTGCTTGCCAGAGTTTCAGCTGCAAAATAACTCTTCGAACTAACGGGAAGATCATTCAAGAAAATTATTTGTTAACCTTTTCCATTAATTTCTGGCCCACGTCGGGTACAACGTGATTCATGGAATATCGTCGTCTATACAAATATTGAAATGTTCTTTAATTTGTTGTCCACGATATAAACGTTTACAAGTCGATACATATATACCGGTAATTTTTAGAAAACCAAAGGCTAGAGACGAAAAGGGAAACATGTTAAATGTGCTACAATACCAAGAAAATCATGTTTTATATCATATTTTGTAGACTACAAAATATGGTTAGATTTTTTCTCCGATGATTTAAAGTATTCAACCATCAATTATCAACTTTTATGTCATATAATCTATAAAATATGATTGAACGAGAGATTTTTCAATGTATCAAATGGCCCAGTACACCAAGTACCATAATTTAAGAGAGTCTTAACAAAACACTCATGACACTGTTCACTTTTAATGTTAAAGACATTCTTAGTTTAAAAAGTCACTTCTAGTACTATTTACTTACACCCTTATTTTGTTCTTTTGTTTAAAACTTAAAGTTTTCGAACACTTTTCATTGGCTTTCCTTAATAATATAAATGATTAGTATGTATCCAACCACTTGTATTATGACACTTGATGTACTGAACCGTGTTCGATGTAATTTTTTTTTTTCCAACTAAACAATCTCTCTAGCATGGCCCCTAATTAATATCATCCCTGGAGTGACATAGCAGACATAGCACTCCACCCACACATTGTGCGGCATGCTTGTTCATTTTGGTCATACACATGGGATTTTGAAGGGCTAGATTATAAACATTGAAAGAAAATGCAGATGACAGTGATGTAATAGTGGTAAAAGTTATTAACTAGGTTTTTGTCTGCATGTTTTTTTGTCACCATTCTAAACTTACTTTAAACAATTTAAAAAGCTTGAGATTTCTATTGGTTTAAAAAAAAGATATTTTTATATGGGTCTAAAGTAATTAAAAATTAGACTTATTTTAAAAATAAAAAATCATTAAAAATTAAACCTATTTTAAAAGTAGGCTTATAAAATTTGACTTATTTCAAATTTTCCCAAAAATCATTAATCATTAAGTATACAATGAAAGGCAACACCGCAAAAAACACGAAGCCTTGGGCCCTTTGGGGATGAAAGAGTTAAAAGAAAACGTTCAAAATGTCGAATCCTTAAGCCAATAGGAGCACAAAAAAGAGCACACAGTTGTTCCTTGAGATTAATAATTTATTGCTTTTTCTGTTTCAAAAAAAAAAATATTGCTTTTCAAGTAATAATAAAAGAGCGTTGGAATTGTGGGATGAGAGTTTGAGAAGATAGAAGAACATTGGTTGATAATAAGATGAGAAAAGAAAGCTCAAAAACCATTATTTCACAAATTTAGCAGTTGATCATGTTTGAGGTCGGTACCAGTTCCCTCCTGTAACACGTTTATTAATAAGTAACAAAACCTAAGTCTGTAAAATATCAGCAACATCAATTATTTATACACTGGCGCATATGTATAGTTGGGTTAAGAGTGATGCTAGAAGGACAATCTTTTTAGACTATATTTTGTAAACAGTATGATGTGATGAGTGTTGGTTGAATTCTTTTTTTATATCACTAAAAAGAAGTTTAACCATCAACAGTCACATTATGCGGTATGCAAAATATGGTCCAAAAAATAGTCTCTCTAACTTTTTCCTTGAGTTAATCCTTTTCTTGATACTTATTATTAGGGTCGTGTTATATATATATATATATATATTTCCCTTATTGTAAGACAAATATCTTAGATTCAATTATCATCGTGGATAACTTCAAATAAAATTATTATCACTAACTTATTATAAAACTTAGTCCACTGTCTATTTCTATTGTAAATAATATTGTACGTATTGAAAAAAGATTCTCTCGTCAGTTTTGAGAAAATTCTTAAACTGGACTAGTAGTTAATTTATTTTCTAACCTTTTTGTTTTTTGGGAAGAGATAAAGAAATTGATCACTTTTCAAGTGGTGGAAGAATTTCGAGGTCATTCACATCCAAAAACGTAACTAGCGCAGATTTTTCTGGAAAATGATCATCTCCATATTCTTTTTTTAGGATTTTGTAATCGTGTTTATTCATTGTACATGATACGGTCAGTTTTCATTAGATGTCATTTATATTTGAATTTTAAATTTTAAAATTTAAATGATTTTTTACCGTACGATGTACGATGAATGAACATAATTACGAGATTCCAAATATCCTTTTCCGATTTTTCTCTTTATTTTCATATAAAATATTAAACTATTTTAAAAGAAAATGTCAAATTTTAATTAGAATGTCATGTAATAAATTTGAAGGTAGATATAAGTTCTAATCGATATGTCAATTCTACGTAGATTGACATACCTATTATGTGATGCCAAATTTGACATTGGATAAAATCTGATGCCAATTATTTTTGAAATGTTTTCTTGTGTGGGTTCTAGTAATGCACCAATTATAAAACATGAAAATTAGTTTTTATTTATTTGTTTTGAAGAGTGGGTCCTACAAATATTAATTGAATAAGAAAAAAAAACATATGAGTTGGAAAAGAAAATCAAATTTGAAAATCAAATTTACATTTGATTTTTTTTTTTAAACCATCTCCATTGCAGATGCTCATATAATTCTGTTAAAGTGTGCATTAGATTTAACTTACGATTAACCGTTAGTGATTGTACACAATAATTTTTACATAATGCATAGTGTTAATTTTTTTCTTTTCTTTTCTTACTGTTTGGACCCATTTGCATACACTCAGTCCATATACTTTTAAGCTATTAGATGAAAGAAGTATTAATTATCCTAACCATTTCATCAACACACCTGCAATTTAGGAGCATCTTCAATTTGGATAAACATGATTGCTTCTAGTTGATTGGTTATCTATCCAAGACTTAGCCAACAATGAGTTTACAATTCTTACGCTAAATGAGGTCACTTCATTAGCTCCCCAATGAATTGAGGTGTTCTATGATTGGTTAATCTCATATGCACTTCAGAGTTTGACATTCAGACGGACAAACAACATGCACCATAAAGGCACCCATTTCCTTTGAGTATCTTTGTACCTACAACCTGATATCGATTTGGCACACTTATATTCTCACAAATATAGTTGAAGCTGCCAAACTTGATGCAGAAGATGAACTTTGCAGTGAATTAAGTGACCTTGTTTTTAGGTTCAAGAACCCTAGGCCGACAGACATTCCTTCCTCGACCATAGTCGCTTAGGTGTAGAAGTCAGCAACTCGTTCGACACCACACCACCACATTTATTCTATTTGCCCAACCGAGTTTGATTGCGAGTTGGCACGCCTGTATTCATAAGAAAGACATAATTAGCTCAGTAGTTACTCAGCATACTTATGCTTTGTAAGTTTTAAAGTTGACAACCATAGGGACAGGAGAATACGTGTGGTGAAAAAAGGACAATAATTGTGTAAACATATAATACATAAGCGATAAAAAAATAATGTTAAAATAATTGCGCAAAAGAAGATGTTAAAATAGACTATGAGCATGTTCGTATTCTTTTTTTTTTTTTGGGTCAAAGATGTTCGTATTCAATGAGTAGACCACACCAAAGCAGAACAAGAGCAGGGAACCCCGCAGGCTTATATGGTATATTGCCCTATATTTTTCTAATGATAACAAGAATCCAACCAAAAAGATAAGTAACAAGTTACAATATTATAAGGTAATAAGCACGTTGATGCATTAGGACTATCTAGATTGGAATGTTATATTTTTGGATTATACATGAGGACTATAGATTCAAATATGATGGGCTTGATTTTGTGGATAATATAAGATCTTATTAAATGCACGCTTAATTTTGACATTGATAGATTATCTGGTAGTTTAATGTTGATTTGAAGCTACAAGGGGTTACCCACTAGTGAGGGTGGGTGTAGGGTGACGAGTGTGATCGAGCATGCTTGATTTAGGGTTTGAAATCTTCCTATGCAACCAAATAGTAACTAGCGAATGACTTCAGAAACGTAAATAATAATGGAACATATTGAGATTAGATTGTTTTGATAAGGTGCATATAAAACCGCGAGTAATAACTGGCGAATAATGAAAATGCATTGAACTAATTGATATTTTAGACTCGTTGATAGTGTTTATTTTATTTTTTTTATAAATATGTCATACAAATCAGTCGTGTGATGATTTTTTTATGAATATTTCATATACTTACTTATCTGAATCATATCAAGGGGCAAATATGTTGCTTACAATAACAATACTACTCATAGTGATTTCCTTAAACAAGTCCAAAGAATAAGAAATAGAAAGAAAATAATCTAAAGAAGTTCGATTATGGATACATTTCCTTCGTTGAGCTTAGAACTTAAACTGTGCTAGTCATATGATTTCTTAAAGAACAAATACACGCTATGCTTAATTAGGAGGATAACTGGTCTCATGTTATTTGTTTTGGGGACACTAAGATGAATTGTGTAAGTGGTCAATGAAGATTGAGTACACTAAACATTATCAATTTAGATATGGCATATGGAATGATAAATAAGATCTCTAAGTTGCAATAATGTAAATTGATCTTTAAATTTGAGATATCATCGTTGTCTTATTAATATGTTGTTGATCTTTGATACTATAGTCAGGTTCAAAAGGATACATCTCTAAGTGTCGTTCAAAAGGATGCATCTTTGATAATACTTAGTTTACGTAATTGTGATATATTGCTAGGTCTCATTTACACCCTAATATAAACCCTAAAGATTATAGATAATGGTTCACGATAAATGGGAAAACTTAAAGGGGTTTAAATTCACAATTGATTCATAAAAAGCTTCTAATCGCTCACCTGCTTCGCTAATTAGAACTCTTTAACATATCGCCCACCAACAAGAGTATCCTTTAAGACAACGACAGAGGTGATTAAGTCAGTTAATGCAGGGATGTCAAATGTCTAGGTTAAGAATATGTCGACTTGGGTAAAACAAATTTTTGGTTTCTTGGTCCATTGATATTAAATCCATTAGGCTTGTAGCATAAGTTGAACAACTTAAATAACACAACCCAAAGCGTAATGTTAGGGAGACTAAATTTGTAAACTAAACAATGTGTCACAAATAGGAATAAGCACGTTTATTAACGTTTAAGTAATCAATCAATCATCAATTCCATGTCCTTTAGTTTTCAAAACTTTGTCTCCAAATTTAGTCTCTATAGCATTATCCAAACTTGAAAGACTGAATAGACATCTACGACTGACAACACAAGAAATAGGCAAACAATTCACATACGTATTACCAAACCTGAAAGACTAAATAGACATCTACGACTGACAACACAAGGAGTAGGCAAACATTTCACATAAGTATTACCTCAAGACAAAGGACATTATGCCGAATGAGGATCCTCTCCGGATCCTCTTTGTGAAGATCTCAAGATCTTCAACCACATCCGTTTATTGTATATCTTACGGTCAGTTTTCGTCATGTCCTGTTTATATTTAATTTTAAATAAAAAGATTTACATTGATATTTGATCGCACGATATACAATGAACGAATGTGATTAGAGAATCTCCAAGATTCTCACCTCTATGCCTACATCTTCTTTTAAGACTCTTAGTTCATCTTAAAGGCTAGATTGGTTGATAAGATAACATATTAAACTGTCGTTGCTCTTAGTTCATCTTAAAAGCTAAATTGGTTGATAAGATAACATATCAAACTGTATTCAACGAGATACATGCCTAACGAATGACACAAATCCATTAAACTAGTTAACAATTACATTGGCCGATAAAATAATATATAACATAACATATCAAACTATTTGAAAATGAGTCACATTCTCGGCTCTCCCACTTCTCTTATGTCTGTTTGTGTGATCAGAGTTAAGTCACATCAACATTTTATATTACTATTTTTTTATCTTATTATCTTTATTAAAAAATAATATAAAATATTGACATGACTTAACCATGATCACACAAAACAAAAGGACACAGAAGGACACAGGAAATTAGAAGGCAGATAATCTGCTCTATTTGAAAAATAATAGCAATATGAAAAAAAACTCCTCTTACTTTTGTATACTAACATTAAAAAAAAAAAGATTTTTCAGCGTGACCGTCACATGAGGTGGTACATCACATGTCATTATACAAATGATGGGATATATGTGTTAAAAAATTAATAACTTAAATCGTCAGTTATATAAAAACACGTAATGTACCATTCGTATTTCTGTCCGAATAAAAAATTTCTCTACATACAGGAGAGTGAAGTGTGGGGGTGGGATGGGGGGATGGGGGGATGGGGGGGGGGGGGGGGTAAAAGTGTGATATTTCCATGGTGTCTATAATTGTCAACAGGGTGAGATTGTCGTGTAGTGGGACAACATGGGCCGTGTGAGATTGAAATTAAAGAGAAAGAAAGAGAGCAAAACAGACAATTGAGAGGGGCAATGACCACGATAAAAATCAAGGATTACAAAATTGAGAAGAAAAGAAAAGTTGATAAAATATGACATATGAGGGTGTAGGGTAGGTACAGGATAGGACAGCTTTGTATTGTATTTCCTTTGTTTATTTTACAAGACGAAAAACCACCACACACTTCCTCTCTCTCTCTCCTACTTTCTCTTTCTCTCTCTATCTGTATCTCTTTCTCTCTCTTCAAAACTCTCTTTAACGCATATTCACAGATGGGAGGTGAATCGGGGGTGTTTAATATGGTACAAACCCGCTTTATGGAGAGAAAGAGAACCTGATGCCCTTTTTGATGTGTGAGTGGGTGGTCCTGTTTTTCTCACTTCTCTCTCTCTCTCTCTTCCTCTTTCTCCCTCTAGAGTTGCATAGTAGTCTTCAAAGACTTCATCTTTTCTTTCTCATTTCTCAGTCGGAACCAACCCAGAAAAAAGAGGCTTCAAAACCAAATAATCCCATCAGCGCTGCGATTTCTTTGATCTTGGGTTTGTTTTCTCTTCCTCAAAAACTGCATCTTTTTTTCGTGTTTTCTTTGACCACTCAGTATGTTCTTGCTTGCACAAATGGAAACAAGATCAGAATCTGGTTGTGGGATTTAAACTAGATTTTGTTTTCTCAGATGTGTTGGGATTTAAACTAGATTTTGTTTGGCATGCTCAAAGATTTGGACTTTTTTGTAAACCTCCTTCTCTTACTCACTCTACTTGTTGGGGTTTTGTGGGATTAATTTCTTGTCTAAAAAAATTCTTCTTTTGGGGAGCTCATGAATCATGATCTCTTGCTTTTGCAAACTTCAAATCTTTTGTGATTTTGCTCTAAGGAGATTGGATTGGTTGTTCAACTATGATAGCAAGTGGATTGTTGATTCTAAAGTCTCAAAATTTGAGAAATATTTCCACATAAAATATCACTCCCAAGAACTTTTAGACTCCAACAAAATTGAATATCTTTGCTTGTTGAGTTTTGTTATTTGCCTATTTTGTTCTTTGCTTGCTCAATTGGGTTCCTTCTTGTTTTGATTTTTCTTTTGAAAAAAATATTTCAAATGCTTTAATTTCACTCATTCCCATCACATAAAATAACGTTTCTGGAAGGGTCTGGAGTATTACTAATAATAATCTTCCACCTTGTTCAAAGTCTGGGATCTTTCCCCAAAACCCCATGATCTCATGCTCCTTTTCATTTCTCTCAATTGCAGATTGATGTTATGGATGAAGATTCCAGTGGGGTTGTTTGATTTTTCATCTCTGCTGCTTTCTGCTAGTGTTTCTGGTGCTGCTTGGAGTGAACAGTAATAGTTCTAGAGCGAGAAAGAGACTTAGAGAGAGAAAGGGTCATTATATATGCTGAAATCTAAGTTCAAGATAAGGTGTGGAGGTAGAGAAGATATTACTAGAGCTTGTGACTGTTGGGAAAACAGCACAAGTAGAAGAGAGAAGAAGAAGCAGCTTTCCATCAGATGTTATCTTTTGAAAAACTTCCACCAGATCCCCCATGTCATCATCCCCAGCCTTTGATCATCAAAGATGCTAGTACTAGTCATGAGCAGCCACTAGATCTATCTAATAATCCACCCCTTCCTAAATTCTCCATCAGGTATAATCTCTCTCTCTCTCTCTCTCTCTCTCTGTAGAAATGAAAATATGAACAGTTAATGATGATCCTAACTTGGGTTTTTGTTTTTCTTACATGGGGTTCTAACCGCTTCTCTCTTTTCTTGTGTGATCTCAAAGCTTATCTCATATCATCTTAGAGCTTGTCGAGTCAGATCCAGAGAGAGATGCAAATATGCGTGTTGTTGTTGCTTGTGGCTCATCCAACATATGGGGGGCCTTGAGTCATGACCACCCCATCTTTGTCTCTATTTTTAGTGTGTTGGGGCTTTTTTTTCCCTGCTTTGGCTAATAAACGAAACTCGTTCACGGCTTGTCACCCAAAAAAAAGAAAGTCGTTCACGGCTCTTAATCCCCCTGAAAACCACACGTTTCTTCATGTGATTAATTTCCCTAATCCATGCTGATAATCCACCCAACTCAATGTTAATTGTTGCTTGTGATTTCATGTCACCCTACCTTAATTTCCCATGAGTTTTAATTAGTCTCTCAGACGGTGTTATTTAGAAGAGAGAGACTTACATGAAATGGTGACGCCCGAGTTTTAATGAATCCCTAAGACCATTTCTGCAGACATCACATGGATATTACTCTACTGTTTGTGTATTTTCTTTTTCCTTTTTAGTTCCATGGTCCATGTATATATTCCCTTCTTTGATTAGCAATTTTCATACAATAAAGTTTGAGTTCTCTTTGGACCTAGTCTAAAGGTGGCTAAGCTTAGCTCATTGGAATTGACCATTTGTGTGAAGAATCAGACGTATATGATGTTTTTACGTTGCGCAGAGATTATGTTTTTACATCCCGGAGCAAAGATATCGAGACCAACTGGCCTTTTTCTCAGAAGAATTTGCAACTTTGCTTGAAACATGGCGTGAACGATCTGTTGCCGCCATTTCAGAAGCTTGATGCAGTTAGAAACCAACCCGTCAAGAGATGTACGGTTGAAAGTGAAAAGAAAAGCAATCTTGATGTTTCAGAATCTTCCGGGCAAGATGATCATGCAGTATTAAAGTCTTCGTCAAACGATACCAAGTTGAAGGAAAAGCTAACAGAAGCTTGCACAGAGACTACAACAACCACTTCATGCAGGTCTGAAGGAGAAAATGATTTTCCATCCACACTTACGAGTGTTTCTCAATCTGAAATAGAAGAGTCAGTTCCTACGAACAGGCCGTCGAGGTTGCCGTTAGAAATTGATACTTCCTTGGAAGCTGCATCAGTTGAAGTACTTGAAGCTGCAGGTCCCCCCGTTGTTGTTGTTAACAAGACCGGAAACACGACGCGACCCTCGGGTAAGAAGTGCAGATTGGTGGTGAAATTCGGTAGCCACTCAGAGAGAGGATCAACCGAAGATATTGCGTCGAATGCTACTACCATTTCAGAAACAATGACTTCAAAAACTTGCCCTGTTTGCAAAACCTTCTCATCATCTTCTAATACCACCTTGAATGCTCATATTGATCAGTGCCTTTCTGGGGAGGCAACTCCCAAGTGGGCTGTGGATTCAAAACCGGTTACAAGGTACAGAATTAAGCCGAGGAAGACCAAATTGATGGTGGATATATATACTACTGCCCAGCATTGCACATTAGAAGATCTCGATAGAAGAAATGGCTCGAGCTGGGCCACGAGCGTTTCAAGCTTTCCTACTCGGGATAAGAAGTCTGAGGTGCCGGTTGAAGAGAAAAGGCGAAGAGTATCCTCAGTCCATCCTGATGATATTGATGTCGGTCCAGTCTATGTAGACGCCAATGGCACGAAAGTTAGGATTTTATCGAAGTTTGATGATGCACCATCTCCATCAGTGCCTAAAGAGGTAGAGCATCTTCGACCAAGAAAACCTTTGAAACCCGGCAAAGGAAGCAAATTCCTTTCAGCGAAAAAGCAAAAGCGCCATCCATCTAAACATCAGAAGTACCTTAAACTTGCTCCTCAAAGCAAAGATCTTCTCTCTCCTAAGGCTCATTCTTCTCAGGTACGCCACTCTTGCTTTCTGTATTTACTTACTTTCTGCATAGGTCTCACCACCTTATAAACAACATGCGCTTCCGATGCAACAGAAGGAAAACGAATAAAGAAGCTCTCAATATGCTTGAATCCCAATGCTTTCGTTGGTGCTAACACTGCTTTTTCCATTGAATTGAAAGGTTAATAATCCGCTATGTTGCAAATGTGGTGGTTTTTCAAAATTAACATGCGGTGGAATTGTTTTTAAACAGATTCATGGGGGTCAAGAAACATGTGAAGCGAAAGAAAATTCCGAGGAAGGACAGCAAATGGAAGAGCAGCTCAATTCCTGTAATGCTGGAGCTTTAAGAGGATGGGCTTGCTCCAAACGCACTGGTGTTGTAAAGAAGTTGAACAAGAAGCATGTGTCTCAGGACTTTTTGGTTGAGAGTGATCAAACATATTTAGATAACTGTCGTGTGGAGGGAAACTGTGGTAGAAAGGTAATGAATTTGTCTGGAAATCCAATTTCTTCTCCTGAAAAAAGTGGGAGCACAGAGAATGCATGTGATGAAGCTCAAGCTAGTGAGAAAAGTGACTGCTCTCCTTGGAGAAAGAGAGCAGGAAGCCCCTTTCCTGGTGAGCAAAGCCAGCATCAGTTTAGCAAAGACACAACTTTTTCGCCTAATAGTTGCACGCTAAACCGTACATACTCTGATGTGAACTTTGCACCTGTGTTGAGCAACAATACAATTGGTTCTGCTGCGGATTTCACCGAAAATTTTGATTGTGCCCCTCGCGCTAGCAAAAAACTATCTAAGAGTCGTGATGCCCCCAGATCAAATGCCAGGAAATCCCTCCCGCCAAAGAAAAATGTGTTGGCTATTGGCAGGCGGGTATCTTTGACTGAATCCAGTCCCAGTGTCGCTATGAATTGCTCAGCTGCTAAGAATCAAGGGCAAAGGGAAGAAATAGATAAAGAGGTTGCTGCCTGGGATTCTGAGGCTGATCAACAGTATGATTTCATGCATAATTTTGCTGGAAAGCGGTTTCGAAAAGATTGTAGCGATGAAGTATCAGTATCCAGAAGCACTGTGTTGCAGAGGAGAAAATGTAGAGGTTCCTTAAGTAGCTCTAGAAGGGATGAACCCATGGCCTTGGAAGGTTCTCAATTTGCACCTGAGTTTTATGGACATGATGAGAGGGAAAAGATGGATACTTCTGTTACCGTTCGTGATGAATATCTGGAAAAAGTTGATGGCCTGGGAGGTTCTGAGAGGGAAGATCAAATCCATGATGGTGACATGGTTAGTGAAAATCCTGCCCTAATAGGTTTCTGTGAAACCGAAGCAGTAACAAGTCCAACTGATCCAAGCATTAGTAATGAGCAAGAGATGTTTTGTGGTGATGGACTGGAAGATGGCACACTAGGGCAGAATGTTCATAGCATGGAGGAAATGGACTCTGATGATGGCCAAGGAAGCTATTTTCCTGAGGTTGATCCAATACTTATCCCAGGGCCACCAGGATCGTTTTTGCCAAGCCCTAGGGATATCGGGTCGGATGATTTTCAAGGGAATTCGTCACTAACCACGAGCCGAGTTCAATCATCTCAAGATCAGCTTGATTTTATTGATGGGGATTCATCAGATTCACCAGTTTCTACAACATCAACCATCTCTAATTCCAGAGGGACAAAGTTTGACCTGAAGCATTCTGAACCGTCATCTTCCATAGGACCTCAATCTGCTCAGGACAAGATCAGGCCGGGCCTATCACGTGCAGTTAGTGGTACTTCTGAAGAAATTAATGCCACTGCAGCCCAACATATAACTGGTACAGCAGCTGAAAGACTTTCTTTTGATAGAGAAAACTTTAAGGTCACCAAGATATCTCTCGAGAGGGGACCTATCAGCTTCAAAAGTAACGATCAGCCATGCTGTTGTCAACGAAAGGAGAGAACTTCTCAGGGTTTGGCTTTAAATTATCAAGAATCACCACTATTAATGCGGCGAGCAATGGCACTGCCTGCCATGGGAAAGCAAATGGGTGGCAATCCAAACACAAGAACTAACAATTTGGAGTCGGGGTCTGACATGACAGACTCGTTCTTTCTGAGTGGTGGTACAACATTGAGATCTGAACAGGCAGTTTTTCCTGTCACCAAGTCATCATCCAGTCACCATCCTTCGAAGGGTTCTCCAGATGGCAAAGGGAAGTTGTCAGGTCACAGTGAAAGTGATTCTTTTAGTCCATCTGCTTCTAATTCGATACTCAGGCTAATGGGAAAGAATTTGATGGTGGTCAACAAAGAGGAAGATACATCAGTTCCACCGGTGCAGGCTCAACCACTTGCGCAAACTAACCATCTAACTTCACAGTTTCCAACCTTCTCAGGAGTTGTTCCTGGCAATCTTCAGAATCAGTTCTATCATTCCTTTCAACATAACAAAGTGGGGGAATGTTTTGACGCAAGTGCAGCGCACTTCAACAGTTTTAGAAGCTATAGCAATCCGAGGACACCACAAGTGGTTGCACGAGGACCTGCAAGCTTGTTTCCAAAGCATCATACAGATGGCAGTTTTGTGGCATCCATGGAACCTCATGAGTATAACGGCGATCATAATTTTCCAATGCCACAGAACAGGTATATAAGCAAACCCATTGGAGGAGCACCCGCGTTTCATATGGAGAGAATTATGAACCCTCCTGACCGCCAACGCAAGAATGGACATTCTGCTTTCAGTGCCAGTAAAGAAATTATCATCATTGATGATGTTCCGGAAAGTGAAGCTGATTTGACCTGCAGTGTTGCAAAGTACTCTGAAGGGTTGAGGGAAAGCCAAGTAGTTTGTTCCGTCAGTCCAGTTCCAGCAGCTCCCAGTTATAACTCAAAGCGTGTGAATAATCCTTTCTCTCGTTATGAGTCACAGGAACCTTCTTTACTTTGTGGATCACCCGTTTTGTACAACACCACCTTGCATGCAGTTCCCTCCAGGCTAGCCAATAATAGTAGTCCTGTTAAGTGGAGTTGTACTACTTCAGAAGGCTCGGGTGTGCAGCACCGGGCTTCTTTTCTTGCAGCACCATCGCCAAGAGGACATCTGAGATCTACACTGTACGATTCACCGAGCTTGTCATAGAAAAACATGTCGCGTTTGAATGAGGAGAAATGGCGTGCAGTCCACATGCTGTTACTCTACCAAACGTTGGTTCGAAATCATGCAATTTTTTTTCAGGTTTCTGCTTAGGCATGCTTTAAGCTATCCAGAGAATAGACAGTGTTTTTAAGGAAAATCCATGAATAATATACAGTTGACATAAAAGCTTGGCTCGAAAGTGAATATTTTCGAGCATCAGTATAAGTAAGGCGTTTATGTCCCTTTTTTTCTTCTTTCTTATAGAATTTTGTTAGAGGTACTTAATTTCCTTGTGTGTTCGGCCTCTCCTTGATCAAATGTGAAGCACAGCACCATGTTCTAGTCTTGAAAATCGATTATTTCTGGTTCATCCCGATTCATCTGCACATCCGTAAATTAGCACGCATTCGAATACTGCAGAACTTCAGACATAGATCAAACTCAATTGCTTGGAGGGCAAGAGGTTCTTTATTGTTTACGTTGATTCATCATTGTTTTCAAGAAAATGTATACAAACATACACCTAAGTTATAAATAAAACTGGAATTGAACATCCCTCTCATTTTTTTCTGGCTGGACAAAAAAATGTTGATGCTTATTAGAAGTTATGGTAATGCTAATTAATCTTTCCATGAACATGAGAGCTTCTGAATGCATGGTTGCAAATGAAATGGTGGTCGAGGTGAAAGTTTAAGAAATTACCTTTGATCACAAAATAACTATGCAATGAACGGTTCAAAATTTCACGATGAAAAACTAACATGCAGACATGTACCGCAATCAAAATTGATCATCCTTCTTACACTTGATTATATATATATGCTCTTCTTCGTCTTTGGGTTAATGTTAATATTGTATGTGTTTCGTTTATAGATAAATGAGAGGCTCCACCATTAGATTTTGCTAAGACAAGGTATTTTCTAACCAATCAAATTTACATTATATATATGTATTTGTAGTGGGGTCCGAGGAGTACACAAGTGAAATGCACAGGAAATAGTGACGGATGAAACCCCATATATTCAATAAAATTAGGTTAATTCTACGTAGGTTTTCAGTCACTACTTATTTTTCGTTTTTTGTTTTCTCTTATCCTCTAGCTATAGCTTCATTTTGCATGGTACGCGGCATAATTATATATGGTACTGTATTACCTTTGCTTGTTCAGGAATTCATGAGCATGCATGGAAGTTTGGCTTACCACGAAATGTAGCCGTTAGAGAGAGAGAGAGAGAGAGAGAGAGAGAGGTGCATTGCATGGTCAATTTGAAGGTACATATAAACGACAAGATGAAACACAAAATAAATGGCCGTTGGATTCGCATTATACCATATAGATGCTTACTAAGGTGCTGACGTAAATAGACGACAAGAGCAACTTATATGAGTATGATGTTATCGTGATGTTATATATTAATAATCCAACAACGTCCTTTGAAAACAGATTTTCACATATCATTATATTATAAATATAAAATATCATGATTATTGTGTACTCGTGTCAAGTAAGGTAAGCTAAAACTATTATTTTAAGGAAGGCAAAGGGATGGAACGTGGGGTGTGTGAATTTTGCATGGTGAAAGCTGGACAACTCCCCATTACACACTCTATACAAAGACAATGGCTCTGCTTGTTTGAATTGTCGGTTGTGGGCCATTCTTCATCTTTCTTCTTGTCACTTTATACTTATTAAGCCTTCTCAAAAGGAGCATTACTTGAACGTTGAAAATCTTAGAGAGAGAGAGACAGAGAGAGAGAGAGAGAGAGGTATTGAGTACTCTTTAAGACTTAGTGTGAGAGAGAGAGAGAGAGAGAGGTATTGAGTACTCTTTAAGACTTAGTGTGAGAGAGAGAGAGAGAGAGACAGGGGGAGAAAGGAGGGAAATACTTGAGTAACGAGTTGGATAATCTCTCTTTCATATTATAATAGTAATAACATTATTATGATCCTCCCATCTTTGCTTAATCCTGTTCATAATTCAAAACTTGATTCAAATATTTAGTTTGTAAAGGCTTGTTCATTTAACATTTTGTCAAACAGTTCTTAAAATTTCGAAGTTTTAAATGATCTGTATGTAACCATGTATTTAAAGTTTCAAACTTTACAAACAAGTTGGAAACAAGTAAGTTGGAAATGAGAGTTTTTCTTTTTAAAATTCGATTCCAGTAGTTTGTAAGTGAATCCATGTATCCAAAGTTTTATTTTAGGGAGTTTTCTTTTTAACATTTTATACTTTAGGAAGAAGTTGGTCATGTGGGTTCAAAATTAATTCTAATACGTCTAGTTTGTGGGTGATTGCATGTATGCAGATGTTTTAAAATTATACTTGAAGAAAAAGTTGGTCGTTTGCCTAAAAGAGAAAACAAACTCGTTTTTTTTTCCTATGCATTGAAGATTTAAGACAAACATGATTGGTTGTTCGGGATAACTTTATTTACGAAGAGATCGCATGACCAACTTCTTTAATGTACCTCATTTTTGTGTCCGTACAAAGATTATTTTTGTACGAATTAAGATTTATACTCAAACACTTTTACTAGAAGTAATTTCATTATAATTATATTATTGTAGTTTTTATTAAAACTATAAGTATTGTGTGTAGAGGATTTACAAGTACTTCTTCAAAGCAACCCACGAGTATTTTTTTCAAAAAAAAGTTTCATTACCCAGAAAATAATTTCTAAATTTTTCTGTAAAAAAATAAAAAATATCTATTCGATAACCAATCACAAACATAATCTTGATTAGTTATGCATAACTACAGCTTTTAATTAAGGGAACTTTAACGAAAAGCACCCGGTACTGTTCACTTTAACGAAAAACCACATTTTTACACTAAAAAGTCAATCCTGATACTATTCACTTTACCCTTTATCTTGTCCTTATCATTAAAACTTAAAGTTTTCAAACCCTTTTCATTAATTTTTCTTTTAATTAATTGTTTCGTTATAAAGGACATTCCCCAACACACATACTGTTACAATGCATTGAGTTCGGGTTGAAAAAGTCGGCTTTGCACGTCTCAGTGGAAGTGGAATTTCTGTGTACGTATGAACAAGCACAAAAGTCAAAGCACAATGATGATAATTAATTAATTTGAACACTAAGTTGCAAAGCGACAACTCAAATTAAATCAAACGATTCCACTATCTTATTCTGTTAGCCATACTCACACAATTAAGGATTTCGATTTCTCTTATGCACAAATCAAAAGTTTAGATTTTCTGATTCCTAAATTCTGGACAGCAAAGTCCAATAGAGGATTTAAAAGTACTTCTTGAAAAAGCATCCAACGAGTGTTTTTTCAAAAAATAGTTTCATTACCCAGAAAATAATTTCTAAATTTTTCTGTAAAAAATAAAAACATCTATTCCATAACCAATCACAAAATACTCTTAGATTGGTTATGCATAGCCAATTAAACTATAAGTTGAGCTTTTAATTAAGGGAACTTTAACGAAAAGCTTTCAATATTGTTCACTGTAACGAAAAATCACATTTTTACATTAAAAAATCAATCATGGTACTATTCATTTTACTTTTTATTTTGTCATTTTCGTTAAAACTCAAAATTTTCAATCATTTTTCATTAGTTTTTCTTTAATTAATTGTTTCGTTATAAAAGACATTCCCCCACACACATACTGTTACAAGGCATTGAGTTTGGGTTGAAAAGGTTGGCTTTGCACGTCTTAGCGGAAGTGGAATTTCTGTGTACGTATGAAGAACAAGCACAAAAGTCAAAGCACAATGATGATAATGAATTAATTTAAACACTAAGTTGGAAAGGGACAACTCAAATTAAATCCGACGATTCCATTATCTCATTCCGTTAACCATACTCACACAAATTAAGGATTTCGATCTCTCTTACGTACAAACCAAAAGTTCAAATTTTATGATTCTTAAATTCTGGATATGAAAATCCGAAAACGATCCAAACTCCAAAAATAGATAGAATCTTAAATTTGAACTGGTATTGACACCTTCGAGAGGGATCACGAGTTGAGTCTGAACTCATTGACAAATTGGCAAGCCTAGCAAGTTTAGATTAAACTCTCTGCATGGTCAAGAGTTAAACGCGTCCAAATTCAACTAAAATCTGCTTTAGCATAACTTCCAGTTTACGTTAGTAATTAATATTGTACATATTGAAATGATTTATATTCACTTATGCTAAGTTTAATCTTGTTTGAATTTGAGTTATAGTTTTAGCTTGTAGATTTTCTTTGGAGTGATAGTGGGAAGGGAGAAATCGAACTTAGACAACAACTGTAAAGTTAAATGTTCTTGATCATTTGACATACAAGTTCATTGTGTCTTAGCTTGCAGATTAAAATGATCATTTCAGTTCAGTTAATTGAGAAATTATTCAGTGTGACAGTTATATTGTCACGTAATATTATCAATTTACTCATGTTATAATACGCGTATCTTTTTATTAATATTATATCATAGGTTTACGAAATGCCAACCTTAGAGTTTACGCTTATTACAATATTTAAATTGGTAACACTTCATTGTAGTTCGACCCCCACCCCCAAAAATTGAGTTTATCCAAAGAAGAAATACAATTTTTTCTCTTTCACTTGAGCAACTCAAAATGGTTAATATTTAACCAAAGAGAAACAACTCGTTTTTAAGTGTTTTTAAAATGATTGAAATGCTTTTAGGTAAAATATTTTTAGGTTCTAAAAGCACTTGAAGTGCTTTTTACAAAAAACATCAATTATGTGCTTATTCCAAAAAGTATTTAATATTTTTTTTCAAAATTTACTTACATTTTATTAAAAATTAGTTACAAAAACATTTTCATCAGTAACGCTTGAAGCGAGTTTAAAACACCTTCGGACGAGCTCATACTTTACACCCGGACGATAATAATTGTAAAATGTCACAATGTACACAAACATTTTTTACCATTTCACAACAACGTATAGAAACTCCACTAACGAACCCAAATCTTCACCTTTCACGCTTCCCTTCCCTGTCTGTCCCTCACAGCCCCACTCACCAACCAATCAAACTCAGAGACTGTCACAGCCTCACAGACTTCACAGGGTTGAAGGGTTTGAAGGGTAGGTTAACGAACCAAACATTCAAACCACCCCACTCCAAAAAATGTCGCCGTCGCAGTCCGTCACAGCAACAACCTATACCAGCATACCCATTTCGGTCTCGGGCTCCGACGCCATCACCCGATCCATCAAAAACCTCAACGACGCCGTTTCCCGCCGCCGTCCATGGTCCGAATTCGCCTCCTCGATCTCCCGACCCGACTCCTTATCCTCTGCCCTGACCAGGATCCAGACCAACGCCAACCACTTCCGGGTCAACTACTTGTTATTGATCGGATCCTGCGGGGTGCTATCCCTCATCGGGAGCCCGTGCTGGCTTCTGGTGACGGTGGCCGTCGTGGGGTTGTGGCTGGTGATCTATGTTTTTAGGGAGGACCCACTTGAGGTGTGGGGCCACCACGTCAGTAATTGGGCCGTGATGGCGGGCCTGGTGGTTGTTTCTGTTTTGGTTGCTTGGGCCAGCGGTGGGCTTGGGAGTATTGCATTGGGCCTTGGAGTTGGGCTTATGTTGTGTGCGGTGCACGGGCTGCTTACGAACACAGAAGGCTTGTTTCTCAACGAGACCGAAGCTGCTTCTCAGGGATTGATTGGGCCCACATCTTCATCAGTCTAATAATTCAATTATTTATTTTTAATGTGGGTTTGGTGTGTAATTTTGTTGTTTTGACTTTTGTTTGACTTCAAACAAACGACAAAGAAATGCTTGTCGTTTTTTTTTTTTTTTTTACGAATTTTTTTTTTTAATAGATTGTGGTGGATTGATTTAGGTGTGTAAAACTGTAATTGAAAATGGGGTTTTCCCTTATAACATTGATCTGTGGATTCTATTTTTGATGGAATGAAGACGTTGATTTCATATTCACTTGTGTCACCATTCCAATGCTATGAATTTCTTATAGTTTTACTCTAACTTAAGAGGAGAGAATTCGAACTCCGACGAAAAGTAGCAGAAACACTGCTCTAACTAACTGATCTAACCAAGTCCAAATTTGTTTGCTCACACTCAAATATTAGATACTAAAGAGACTTTCTCAAAGTGAAATTCTCATAGACTTTTTGTCACCTCACAGTTTAACGTCAATTCTCATGTCAACATTATAAAACATTGTCTCAAAATATAATGTGACAAAAAATCCATGAAAAGTCTTATTTTTAAAAGAATCTCATTAGCATTTCTCATATTACTTTGATTAAGTTGTACTAAATTTCAGATAAATTTGTATGCAATATGTTTAAAGTGATGGAAGAAATGTCCTTGTCCCTCCAACCATAAAACACATAAATATTGATTACTGCTATGGATGGACCATGTCACTTGACACCAGGCAAACCTTTTATTGCTTTATCTATCAACATGGGACCCTTTGATTTTAGTGCTTCCAAACGTTACATTGGTTAGAGCAAATGTATTCTTTTGTATGCAAATGTATTCTATCATAGCGACACGTGCACACTAGATTTTTTTTGTTTTTTCTTCTAGTGGTTTGATTCATTAAAATAGAATATCGCTTGTATCATAATGAAATTTCAATGAAATTTCGGTGCTAAAAAGCCGGAGAAAAAAACAGATAACTAAATGCAAAATTTCAGTGCTCTTATTCTCTAACCGGAAATTATATGGTCTACTAAATTGCCGATATTACAAACTAAACTAAGATTTGATTACAAGTGTTAACAAAACTGAGTTCCTCATAGAACAAAGGCTTGCTTGTTTCCAAAGCAACGGAGATTTATATTTTGCTTCTCATCCTTACTAACTTTGCCAAAGTTTCTTGAGCTGCCAATGTGTGAGCATGGTTATGCCCTAGCATCACTGTTCTGATGCTGATACAAGTCCTGCACAGCTCTTCGCCGCTGTCGAAATGCCCACCTCTAAGCAGCAACTTTGCCCTCGTCTCCAGCAATGTCGCCTTCAACAGCGTCACGTCTTGCCACACGTATTCATCTACCCTCTGGTTGCTTTGCAGCTTGTTCTTCCAGCAGAGAGAGCCGTGGCACCAGTCTTGGATTTGTGATACGAACGACTTCTCTACTTCTTCAAGTACGTTAGTGCACACCTTTAGAAGTTCCAATGCCGAGTTGCATCTGGAGAAGGTTGTGAATGCTCTGATTGCGAGAGGGAGGGCGGTTTTCTTGATGTATAAAACCATGTCGATCGCCTTTAGCTGGACGAGGGGAGGTTCGGATTTGAAACCAAAAACAAGGAATGCAGTAGCCCAAAGATGGTCTAGGTTCACCAATGGATTGCCAATTTTTCTTATGCCTTGAATTGTTGCCTTGGCAGCTACTAAACCTTCTTTTCTCTTTGTGTATACTTGTGTAATGGGATGGAATTGGATCCAGCATCCGAATGGTTTTTTTGCCGCTCGCGCTAATCCCAATTTAACAAGAAGCAGTGCTGAATCTTCTTCGCTACTCTTCCATGCTTGTGGTCCAAAGCAACCAGAGCAGCCACTTATGCAATTAGTCCACTTCCTTAGCCGGCTTTCTGTGGCGGGCATATTGTTAGCTGCAGTAGTCAGCAGAGTCAAGGAAATCGGTGTTGGAGCAAACCAGGCGCCAACAAGAAGCATTCTTAACGCAAGATGATTGATTCTCCCATTAGATTGTTGCAAGACGGCGAAGCAAGAAGCTATGACTTTCATTAGGAAAATGTTGTTCTTGTAGTACTGCTCTTCAGTGATGCTTATGAAAGGGCAAGGAGAGCCCTCATCAAGCTGAACTTGGCTGATAGCTTCGAAGAGAGCAGAAGGCGCAATGGCTAGTTCCGAAAGCAGCGATCCAATCAGCCACAAACCAAAACTCAACCTTCCTAACTTCTCATCGAACTTCGTCAGAAATTCCAACTCCCTAGCCGGGTACTCTTTCTTTTTCCTTCCTCTAATCAAAATCATTGCCTCTGACGCAGGCAAGGGCGGAAGCTGCATTGCGTCAAAATTCATTACTTTCGACAACCTAGTTGTGATGATCACATGAGACCCTCCTGTGTTCCTTGGGATCAAGTCATGTAAATCCTTCCCTTCCCACCACTCCCTCTCAGTCTCAAGATTATCGATCACGATCAAGTAAGGCATGTCCCTAAACAACTCCCTCTTCACCCTCTTAAACGCTTCGAATTCCTGCTCCTCAAAGCTTCGAATCCTTCCTCTATCCTTCTCAGCATCAGCACTCACATCCAACCCCAAATTCTGAGACAGATTCAATATGTTCTGCCTAAAATACCTAGCTTCCCCACTTATCCACAACACCATTTTGTACCTCTGGGAATACCTGTAAGCGAATTCCAACACAAGCTCCGTCTTGCCAATCCCGGGAACCCCATTTATGCAGATCACACTACTCCCCAAGCCCTTGTAACTTCCACTTTTCGCTCTCTTGTACTTCGACCTCTTGAACGAATTCCGCCCCACAACTGGTGGTTCAATCCAAGCCTCCAAGTTAGGCTCCTTGCATTTTCCCACCTCCAAATTAATGTACCTCCCTCTAGTAGTAACAACTTCACTCTCCTCATCAGCTAACCCTTCCGATTGGCCACTCGCTTCGCCTTTAACCACCGAGCATTCCTGCTCCAATAAGTCCCCAGAAGAACCAAAAAATGCGGTTTCAATCTCTGCAATCTCCTTCTCTCTCCCAACAAAAAACCTATTCCTCGAAAAAGGCAGCTCATCAACTCCCTCCACATCCGTCTGCTGTGAAACGCTCTGCCTCCCAAGCTTGCCCCTCAAAACTCCGGCCGCTTTCGACACAATGCTCCTCCAGTTCCCGTCATTGGCCTCCAACTTATACTCATTACACTTCATTATCCCATCAACCGCCTCCCTGCACTCTTTCTCAACCGAATTGTAGTTCAAAATCCCTGAAACTTCTTCAGGACTGGTGTCGAAAAAAATGGGAAAAAGATTCTTCTTCTGGGCAAAAAGCCTTACCTCCTCCATACTCAAATGGTTCAAGAAGCTCGAGCTCGTAACCACCACAACTCCATAGGTGACTGAGCAGATAACTCTGTCAGCAATCTCTTGGCTCTGAGAGTCCGAATACTTGGCTCTGTCCGCCACAAAGCATGCGATGCCTTGGAGCTCAAGCTCCGATTTCACCCACTTGCAGAACCTCACCAAGTTGGGATTTTGGCCGTGGAATCCGATGTACACGTCGCAGCTCCGCAGCTTGGTGGCGGAGGAAGCAGGGGAAACAGGGCCGCCTGCCCCGCCGCATTTGGCAAACGAAATCCGAGGGACCGGAAAGGAAAAGGAAATGCGGGGAGGGGCATTGTCGAACTTGTGCTTTAATGGGTCGGAGACGTCGTCGGAGTACTCGTACAGGTCCGACGGCGGAGTGTAGGAGCTGCTGGGTATGTCATCTGACTGTGGACCCCTGTAAGGTGAGGACAGGGTAGTTGCTGGGTTTGAGGTCTGCTGGGTCTGCTGGGTTTCCTGGGGTTTGGGGGTTGAGGCTCTGGGGGAAATGTAAGGCGACTGGAGAGCCGAAACAAATGCTGAGGAGGGTGGGGAGATTAAGGAAGGGGAACTGTAGGGCGAGGACAGAGCAGTAATTTCCTTACCTGTAGCTGCTGCTGAAGAAGCTGTTTTGATGGTGAGGACATTGGAAACCATGGTGTCCAGAGGAGATTTCTGAGGGGACTCAGCAGATTTTGGTGTTGGGTTTTCTTCCACCATTGCCAACTTCAAATCTTCGTTAGATCTCATCTCGGGTGTGCGGAAATCACTTCCCTTCGTATTATCGCTCCTTTTCACTAAACTGTACTTTGAAGAACATTGTGCATTTTCTCAGGTCCCCAGAAGCATCATTTTTTTGGTCAGAAATTTCACAGCTTTCTTCTCAGATGGCAGTAGATGAATGCAATAGTTAAAAAAATAAAAAACCCAAACAGGAGAAATCTTGAAATCTTTCTTCTGTTGTTGATGTATGTCACTTGCCATAGTGTGGGCCAATCTTATGGGGGGTCAGTTCAGAGCTAGCCAGAAGAACTTTGTTTTTATGCTGCAGATTTGACAAAGAGAGAAGAAGAAAATCCATGTCAAGAATCAATGATTGTTCAGTCACTGGTTAAAAACAATCATGGGTTTCTCTTTTTTCATGCACTTAAATGAAATCAAGCATTTTATTCAGAATATTATAAAAAATAAATGAAATTATTTACCTTGGTTGGATTCATAATATTCAAAATTTGAAGACCCTACTCCCCTGCAACTTCTCAGAAACCCATCTCTTAAAATTTTCTTTTCCCTCTCTCTCTCTCTCTCAATGAACAAGCTGGACACTGGACAGAGATGGATGGGGGAATCTAATTGGTAATGTATGGGTTGGATCTGTGAGGTTTTTTGAACATTAAATATTGCTCCAATGGCTTAAAAAGAAGTTTGCAGAAGAGGGATATTTTGTATAATATTGTTACTGTTATGGTACTGAATAATCAAACAATAATTTGTATTGGGGTTTGCCAATTTCTTTTTGTTTTTACGTGCTGTACATCTTGATCTCTCTCACTGGTTCACAGAAGCCAAAGGTTGGTCAGAAAGCACTTTGGAGAAAAGGACTTTGGGAGTGGAACCTAACTCAGAACCTTGTTTTGTACAATATGGTTCGTGTCCATATCGGTTCAAATTTGATAAATAAATAAATATATAACTGTATAGTAATGTATATTTTACTGGACTATATATATTTGGGAATGCAGGTTTTTTGCCCTATGTGTGAAGTCATCCGACACAGTTTGAATATATTTGCATGGGAAATTGGACCAAAGACCAGTCCAACTCACTTACTGAGAACTCAGTAAAATCATTGAGGAGTGAAATTGTAGAAAACTTTCTTACCTAAATGGATTTTTGATAAGAAAAATTTACATGCAACCGAAATATAAAAACATACATGCAATGTAAATGGAACATGAAGTTGGTGGCATATTAAGTATATAGTGTATTGTATGTACTAAAATTTTTAATAAATTGTGATTAGTTAAAAAAACTAACACATTTACATATAATTTTTTCTCGTTCACAAAGTATTCGGAAAATAGTTTTTTTTTATGAAAAAAAAATAGAATCGTTTTTTATCTCACAATTTTTCCAAACATCGATTGTATCTCTTCCCTGCTCCAAGAAGATAAATTCCTTGCCTCAAATGGGATTTGATCATTGGAATGGATGGGATAAATGTAGAAATTACAAGTTTTTTTACTCAAATCAAGATTCCGAAAGGATCTTGAAATGCAGAGTCAACAGACTAAGAAATTCAGACTATTTATTTTAACACTTATGATCCTTATTAGCCTAGCTCATTAGCTCATTTCGCACAAAACAAAATTTTGACTTTCACTATCTTGAACGGTCCAAATTTCTCAACCCGTCAAATCCGAATTGCGAGATCTAGAAAAAATCTTTTTACTCTTCATTCCCAAGTACTTTTACTTGATTGACAAAAAAAAAAGTACTTTTACTTGGTTGCATGCATGTGGGCTATAATACACCAGTCTGTGACAATTATAAAATCTGAAATAGTATAATCTGTCCTTTTTCTTATATACATACATACATACATACATACATACATACATACATATATATATATATATAGGAATTGCTTAAGGGGAGGGATCCCCATTTTTTCAAAAAAATGGGGACACGCTCCCCACCGTTGGATTTGACTTAAATGAAATCCTGTGGTTGAGATTCTATGGCCTGTGTTTTAATTTCAACAACACAATTTCATTAAAGTCAATCTAACGGTGGGGAGCGTGTCCCCATTTTTTTTGAAAAAATGGGGATCCCTCCCCTTAAGCTCCCTGTGTATATATATATATATATATATATATATATATATATATATATATATCATGTGGAAGAGTGTTCAGACTCTTAGTATTATGATTAAGTACACATATGTAGTGGATTTTATTTATAAAAATATGGGTGACTGCACGTATAATGTATATCACTAAGTACTATGATTAAGGATCTCATCGAAACAAATGTAACAACATTTTTTCAAAAGAAATTTATGCATATTTACTTTCATAGAATACACAATGAAAGTATATTTGAATTTCAGACATCCATTACAACGTTTACTAACACGAACATGTATACAATTTGTAACCTGACATCTGAAAACCCACAAATTAGATTAATTAGAAGGGTAACTTATCTATGCTCATCCTATCTTCCCTACCACTGACAATTCATGATTTCTCCATTCCGAATATTAAACATGCCATAAATTTGTCTAACCTTAAAGTAGGGATTTAAGATTAACTTGGATGACTAAATCACATAGAATTCTTCTCTTCAATTGGTACTCTCTCACATTCTGAACATTTTTTATCACGTGTTTATAAATTTTGTACTTCTAAATTTTTTCCATCGATGTCTAGGCATGGAAACATAATCTATGTATCTGGGCCGGCAACGTATTTCTACTTTTTCATGAGTTCTTGTAGTGTAGCTTAATTTAAGTACGCTATTTACTTTTTTTAAACAAATCATCTTGATCTACGACAATAACATCTAAAATCTTTTGTAATCGAGACGAATACCAATATGCGCAAATTGATTCTCGTCGCTCAAAATGCATCGGTGGAGTTTATTCGTTTACTTGTTTGAGAACCCTGTCTACTTGGATTAGAGTATTAGACTAGTGTAAATAGTCATACTAAAAACTCATTGCATATCTAAAGTTACCGTTCGATATTATGTCATGAATTCTTTATCTATATATAGTACTCTCTACCTATGCATTACTCAACTCTAAATTATTTCATGTACCATATAACTTGTAAGATTTAAAGAGCATGCATGTGGCCATGTACGACTTTATGTGGGTTCATATAATTCAATAAATTACACCATATGATATGCTACCTTATGTCATTGATTTGTTTTCTCTGAAAGATTTTTTTTTCACCAAGCATGTATTCTTCCGATCTATAAGAAAAAGGATTCGAACACAAATTTAAAAAAACAAGCACGCTACTTTGATCAACTGGTAACTAATTTAGGTTGCATTTTTCTCAAAAGTATGGAGGGAAAAAGAATGAATGATCTCTAGCTTCCATATTATTTATCTTTAATTTAATAACTAAACTGATAATACTTGCACCATTCAAGGAGGAATTAATGCACATATCCTACTATCTTTGAAAAAAATATTTTTACTGTATAAATTTATAATCGAAACCTTTCAATTTCAACCTTCATTTGAAGATCTCATCCTACAAATAAATCATTCGAATATAAAATTATTTAATTATTCAAATGTATCAAATAGACGTGGATGCAAGTATTCTCCAAAATATACCCTATGGTCTTCATGAAAGGTAAGAGAAACGAGCATATATTAAGTAAATTATATTTGGTTTTGGGAGCTTTTTTCATTTCATTGATATGCATGCATGATTGGGGCAAAGCTGGAAAGTCCTACGGACACAAATAATGTCACCACAGTCCTCAAGCTCCCTTAAAAGCTTGGTCTCTTTTATAAATTAATCTCATTTTTTGGCCTTCTGATTTCTATTTCATGGGTCTCTACATATATATTGAGATCACCTTATTAAAACCCTAATTTGTATATTTTTATTACTCTCTCCAATGATCCTATCCTATATATCTTTGCTGTTTTGATTGTCTCGTGGTTACATTTACACCACAAACACACAAGAAAATTGAAGTTAGAGTTGGTTTATTCTCTTTGCACATGTTTTTCGCCTTTTGATGACTAAAGTAGACTAATTTATAGAGAAACAAAAACATGAATATCCATCATATTTGATATCGTAAATTAAATATATGCACGTAAGTGCTTAAAGATTAACTAGTTAGTAAATTACTTTGACTCTAGTCACTCGTTACGACTGCATTCTTTCCCCACCCTCCTTATGATGTTGAATCGAGCATTTTGGGGAGTAAGGAACTCAAGGCTTTGGAATAACAAGCTTGAAGCCCCGAACATCCTTGTCTCTTGTGTTATTTCTCTGTGGCATGAGTTTGTTCGTACCAACTCAAGCCCAAACCCTCTAAACCGGAAGAGTTCAAATGATAAGGGCCACCTCTACGGCGGCTCAAGGTGAAGATTGACGGTGCTTGGAACAAGAATGTAAAGGTGTTGGAATTGTGGTGCTGGTGCTTGACTACCAGGCAAACTAAAGGAGGTGTCCCCAATAAGAAATAAACACGTTAATCAATATTTAAATGATACTCCAATCATCAACAACCACATCATTTATTTTGCAAAATTTAGTTTAAAAATTTAATATCCTTAACATTACATCGACGGTGATTAATATATGTATTTGGTTTCTAGTTCTTAGATTGATGATATACATTAATCAAAATTTATTTGTTTGTGCAGCCATTGAATGGAACTTCACACTCAAATAATATCGTGAGCATAACAACTCATTCATAAAAGAGTAAAATATTATAAATGATTAGCATTGTAAAAAGATCATTCGCAAATTTCTTATTTTTAATGGAGGTGAGTGAAATGATTTTTTTTCCAATAATGATTCGAAAATGCTCTAACTTACCACAAAAGAGATGCGACCTCGAATAAAAAGGAGCGATTACATGTGGCTAATACTTCCATTTCCTTATATATCTAAAATGGAGGAGTGTCAAATGTTTTGCTCTTTAACAATATGATATTTTATTTCAAACTACTATAATTTTAGATAAGGAGATTTAAATTCGAATACAAAGAGCGAGTGATCATGCATAGTTGTTATTAGGCTTGACAAATGGGTTGTGTTTTTCGTGTTCATGTCACTTTCATGTCATATATGTTGTCTTAACGGGTCATGTTATGTCGTGTCAAACTCGTTATTTTAACGGGTTTTCAACAAGTGATTCGATAATGACCCGATTCGTTTACGAGTCATGCAAGAAATTGTCATATCTAATGTTTAGGTCTAGCAAATGATATCTTATTGGGTGACTCATTAGCGACCGACTTGTTAACAGGTTAACCTAAAACCTGTTATTTTCGTGTCGTTTCTTGTCTGATTAACGGGTCGTACAAAAAATTGTCAGGCTAGTTGTTACGCTCAACCCATGTCTAAAATGCAAATTGAACATTTTTTTCTATACAAACAATAGTGAAGGAGGAAGAAATCGAATTTAAAACCTCAAGTGCAAGATAAATAATCATAACCATTTAAGCTACAAGTTTCTTGCCGGTACGACAAAATAGCAGAAATAATGCTAGAACTATCACTTTCCAACCAAAAACAATGTCAACCCCGTTGATATGCAAACTCAATACCAATAATAATTGCTGATAACTCTGCAAAAAAAGAGTTGCGATGACTAATCCATTGATAGAAACCTCCAAGAAAATGACTATGGCAATTCCTGAAAACTCCTCCACAAGCAACAGGACCGAGATTTCCTTTAGACAAATCATCTGTATTAAGCTTAACCCAAGGAAACCAAGGAGAAGACCAAAGGACAAGAAGAATAATAGGTGCCTTGCAAGGGATAGGTCGGATCCCCAAAGAAGAAATGATTCGAGTGTTAAAACCCTGAGAATAACCATGAATAAACTTCCCACCATGAACAGTTGCCAAATTGATAGACATGCAAAGACGATGAAAATAAATTGGACGACCCTAAAAAATAAATTTATTTCGAGCCTTCCAAATAGCTGAAATAGTAGAAAGACCCGCAAAAATCCATAGATTGTGCAACTGTTTGGAAAAGGGCTTACAGACATAGACATCCCAAAAAACAGCCAAATAATCTGAAAAAGGCAAAGAGGTATCAAATTGACATGCTAACCACCTCCAAAATTGCCTAGATATCCGACATCCAAAGAAAAGATGAATAATAGATTCTTCAGAACTACGACATAAACAACAAATGGATGCCAAAGAAATACCACGTCGTTGTAGTGCACTCTCTGTAGGAAGTTTATCATGAAAAAGCCTCCAAGCCAAAATAGATAGTCGTGATGGAATAAAATGTTGCCAGATAACTTTAGCCCAAGCACAATCACTATGTCTCCTACGAATAAGGTGATAACCAGAAGAAAGAGAAAACCAATCACTTTGGCCTCTTCATACGCAATGGTCTATTTGTTTGGATCGCATTCAGAAAATGACTTTATACACATCTCACATATATCGTGAAGGAAATCTTGTTGCGGATAATTTGCTAACATGGGCTTGTCTTCTCCATCTTTAACATGGCATGATTCTCCTCCGATGGCGGTTCGTGCTACTTTGTTTTCAGACTATGTTGGCTTGCCTGACTACCGCTTCTCAAATTAATGTGCATGTCGGCATCCAGGTTTGTCTCACTTTTTTTTTTCTCCCAACTTTATGGTGTTGTTTGACTTGTTTTGCAAGTTTAGACCTTTAGGTTTGGTTTTAGAAAGGTTAGGTTTCATGTCCCCCATCCCTTTTCTTCGTAGGTTTACCCCCTTCTTTTTTGTGTATTCCTTTTTGTTTTCTCTATTTTTTTAAGAGTAGGGTTTATGTCCCTCATGAATAAGTGTAACTTATTTTTTTGTTATCTATAAAATTATCCTCGTACCGTCAAAGTTTCCAAAAAAGACAAAAAGTTTCTTGCTGGTACGACGTTTTATAGTCGATAAGATAATAAGATAATTAGTGGGAGTTGGGGGCCAATCATGTAAAATGCAAACCATTAAATAAACAAAATTACCAACAAGAACAGCAGTTAACCCATCTCTTAATGTTCTCTTTTCCCTCTCTCTCTCTCTCTCTCTCTGTCTCGATCGATCGATAAACAAGCTGGACAGAGATGGATGGGGGAATCTAATTGTGGAATCAGGATTCTCTCCTGAGCATTTCCCTAGGGATTCCGCAATCTTGTCCGTTTATTTTATATCGTGCGGTCAGTTTTCGTTAGTTACTATTCATATTTGAATTTTAAAATAATTTCTGACCGTACGATACACGATGAACGGATAAGATTGCAGGATTCCTAGGGAAATGTTCAGGAGAGAATCCTGGTTCCTAATTGTGAATGTATGGTTGGATGGTATTTTGTATAATATTATTTTTGTTACTGTCCTGAATAATCAAATAATAATTTGTATTGGGTTCTTTTTGTTTTTATGTGCTTTACATCTTAATCTCACTCACTTGGTTCACAGAAGCCAAAGATTGGTCAGAAAGGACTTCAGAGAAAAGGACTTTGGGAGTGGAATCCTAACTCAGCACCTTGTTTTGTACACTAGGGTTCGTGTCCAAATGGGTTCAAATTTGATAAACTAATACCAAACTGTATATATTTGGACAGAGTATTGTTAAAGAAATTAAATTTATAGATAAAATTTAAAAACTAAATGATATATCATCAATAAAATTAAACATATTTATCAATATTTAATTAGTAATTCAATTATCAATTTTCAGGAAACTTAATTTATAAATTTATTCTCTTCAACATTACTTAATACAACTTTGTGCTCTGTGTTAAGTAGTCATCTCACAGAGTTTGAATATATTTGCATGGGGAATTGGATCAAAGACCAGTCCAACTCACTTACTGAGGAGGGCTCCGTAAAATCATTGAAAAGTGATATTGTAGAAAACCTTCTTTTATCTAAATGGATTATCGATAAAAAAAACTTACCTACCACAGAAATAGAAAAATCTATGTACAATCGGATTTTTGGTAAGAAAAACTAATATGCATCAGAAATAGAAAAACCTATGTACAATTGAAACAGAAAAATGTACATGCAACAGAGAATAAATATGTAAATGGAACACTAAGTTGGTGGCATATGAAGTATGTAGTGCATCGTCATACGTACTAAAGTTTTTAAATATTGTGTTATTGATTAAAGAAACTGACGCATTTGCGTGCAAGTGTTTTTCGTTTACACAGAGTACTCACATCATGGTATCGTTTTTTCTCACAAATTTTCCAAACATTGATTGTATCTCTTCCCTATTCCAAGAAGAGTTTTTATTTCTAAACTTAACACATTTAATCCTGAAATTAAAAATCGATCAATGCAGTTTCTGAAATTAGATGTCGCAAATAAATGTAGTCATTCCGTCACAACTCCGTTAAAAATTCTGTTATGTACTGACATGGCACATAATTGGGTTCTACAATATAATAAAATATTACCATGTGGATTAAAATATTTAAATAATAATTAAAAAATTATTTTGTATAATTAAAAACAAAAAAAAAAAAGAGAAAAAGAAGAAGAAGATGACCGTTCATCATCTTCTTCCCCTCCTACCCAGCGACCCACCATTCTTCTCCCCTTGAAACGGCACCGTCGCACCCCTTCCCGCATTCCTCGTGTTCGCCGGTGACGGTAATTTGAAATGAAACTTCCTCGATATTGCTCGACCTGGAGGTGCAGGCCGCGGCAAACAGGCGCTGAAAAATGGAGGGAGTTCCGGTGCCGCTTCCGACGCCGCAATCGAAACCTTAAGAACCAGAGGATGGTGCTTCGCGACCACGAACAAGTGGAGGCGATTATCCTGATCCACTCCGCCTTGTCCGACGACAAGCGTAAGGTGGTGAATTCAGTGGAAGCCGAGCTCACCAACATGGACCTAAAATCCATCTCCGCCAGGTCCTTGCCCGACCCGCATACGCTCCGAAAGTCCTCTCACCTCCTCGGCTCCAAAGTCCTCCAGGTAAATCACACCTCTCTGTATTTCTCGTTAATTTTTCTCGTTTTCTGTTTGGTTGCTGAGAAAATAGATGAAGGGACAGAAAAATGTGGTCTTTCTTTTGCGAGGAATTCGAGTAGTCGGCGGCTTTTGAAACTTGGGCTCACAGAAGCTCGTTCCTGGAACCAAGGTACTTACTGCTACTTGATGCTTGCTCAATGCTCAGCCTGTGTTATACATGTAAATAAGTAAGAGATTTCTTTGATTGATCAATTTTTGGATTTTGAATATGTTCAGTTTAGTATTCAAGCTAGTATGAAATTGAGCTAGATTATGAAAATGGTGGGTCGCTGGGTAGGAGGGGAAGAACAGTCATCTTCTTCTTCTTTTTCTCTTTTTTTTTGTTTTTAATTATGTAAAATAGTTTTTTAATTATTATTTAAATACTTTTAATCCACATGGCAATATTTTATTATATTGTAGAACCCAATTATGTGCCATATCAGCACATAACAAAATTTTTAACGGAGTTGTGACGGAATGACTACATTGATTTGCGACACCCAATTTCAGGAACTATATTAATCGATTTTCAATTTCAAGGACCATCTTGATTGGGTAGGTCAATTTCAGGGACCATTTGTGATAAAAACCCTTCCAAGAAAGATAAAATTACTTGCCTCAAATGGGCTTGATCATTAGAATGGATGGGATAAATGTAGAAATTACAAGTTCTTTTACTAGAATCAAGTTTTTTTCCGAATTTTGAAATTCAAAATAGATAGGTCGAGAAATTCAGATTACTTATTTAAATCTTATGGCCCTTATCTCACTGGTTCACTTCACACAAATTAAAAGTTTAGATCTCCTCTCCTCTTCTCTCTTAAACCGTCCGAATTTCTCAATTTATTTAGTCCGGATTGCGAGATCTAGAGAGAATTTGAATTCTTTGTACTCTTCATTCCCAAGTATGTTTACTTGGTTGCATGCAGGTGGCTATAATACACCAGTCTCTAACAACTATAAAATCTGAAAGAGTATAGTTTTTCCTGTCCTATTGCTTTAGATATATAATCATGTGAAAGAGTGTTCAGACTCATAAATTAATGTTATGATTATGTTTAGTGGTTTTTATTTATAGTATATTATCTAGACATACGTGTAGTGGTTTTTATTTATAGAAAATATAGGTGGCTACGTGTATAATGCATATTACTAAGTACTAAGATAAAAACAAATGTAACAACATTTGTCAAAAGAAACAATCTATGTATCTAGGTCGGCATCGCAGTCGTATTTTCATTTTCTCATGAGTTCTTGTATTGTAACTTAACTTAAGTTAGTTATTTATTTATTTTTTAACAAACCGTCTTGATCTACAACCATAACATCTAATTAATCTTTTGTAATCAAGATCGATACCAATACGTGCAAACTGGTTCTCACCGTTCAGAAGGCATCAGTGGAGTCTATTCATTTACTTGTTTGAGCACCCTGTCTACTTGGTTTAGAGTATTAGACTTGTTGATGCACAAAACCGGAAGGTCTTGGAACAACGTAAATCCGACCGTGAATCATGCAAACGCCCAAAAACACAAAGATGTATCGTGGTTCATCCCAATGTTTGGGCTATGTCCACACTGATGTTGATTGTATTTCTCTGTAACTGTATGTATGAATTACAAGCTCAAGGGGAGTTCCCCTGAGGAAGAAAGAGTTGTCTCTGAGTTGTTTGAGACTTGTATGTTTTGGAGGTATCCCCTAGTCTCCTTTGTGAGGGGGGAGGAGTCCTCTTTTATAGAATAAGGGCTCCTCCTTTTACATAATTATGGGCTGGATAATGAGGTCCAATGTGTCAAAGTCTGAGATCCAATATGTGTGATACCAACAAGACTAATGTAAATAGTATATACTAATACTCATTGCATATGCAGAGTTATCATTCGATATTATGTCATTAATTATTTTTCTAAATATAGTACTCTCTACCCATGCATTACTCAAATTTGAATTATTTCATGTACCATAGAACTTACTAGAGTTAAAGAACATGCATGTGTCCGTGTACGACTTTATGTGTTTTCATATAATCCAATAAATGACACCATATGATGTGCTAGTACTACCTTCTCCCATTGATTTGTTTTCTCCAAAAGAAAATTTTCTGTTCACAAAGCGTTATTCTTTCAATCCATAAGAAGAAAGATCGAAGCACAAATTTAAAATGACAAGCACATTTTTTTTTATCAATTGGTCTAATTAATTCATGTTGAGTTTTTTATGGAGGGAAAAAAAATAAATGATCTCTAGCTTCCATATTATTTATCTTCAATTTAATAACTAAACCGATAATACTTGCATCATTTAAGGGATGAATAATGCAAATATCTTATCATTTGCGAATAACGTATTTTCATTGTATAAATTCATAATCGAAGTCGTTCAAATTCTTAATCTTCATTTGAAGATCTCATCCTTACAAATAAATCATTCAAATCGAATATTGTTTAATTCCAAATGTATCAAATAAACAGATGCAAGTATCCTTCTAAATAAACCCTATGGCGTTCATCAAAGCTAAGAGAAAAGAGCATCTATTAAGTAAATTCTATATAATTTTGGATCTTTTTTTCATTTAATTGATATGCATGATTGGAGCAAAGCTGGAAAGTCCTACTGATACGAATAATGTCACCACGGTTCTCAAGCTCCCTTGAAAGCTTGGTCTCTTTTTCATAAATTAATCTCATTTCTTTGCCTTCTGAATTTCTATTTATGGGTCCTACATATTGAGATCACCTTATTAAAACCCTAATTTGTATATTTTAATCACTCTCCAATGATCCTATCCTATATATCTTTACTGCTTTGATTGTCCCATGATTACATTTACACCACAAACACACCAGAAAAATTGAAGTTAGAGTTGGTTTGTTCTCTTTGCACATGTTGTTTGCTCTTTGATAACCAAAGTAGACTATTTAGAGAGACAGATACATTAACAATCATCATAGTTAATATTGTAAATTAAATATATGCACGTAAGTGCTTAAACGCTAACTAGTTAGTAAATTACTATGATTCTAGTCACTCGCTCGCTGCGACTGCATTCTTTCCCACCCTCCTCGTTATGTTGAGTTGGGGAATATGGTGAGCAAGGAACTCAAGGCTTTGCAATAACAAGCTTGAAGCCCCGAACATCCTTGTCTCTCCTTGTCTCTCGTGTTATGTCTCTGGCATGAGTTTGTTTGTACCAACTCAAGCCCCCCTAAGCCCAGACCTTCTAACCCGGAAGAGTTCAAATGGAAAAGACCACCTTTGGGGCGGCTCAAGGTGAACATTGACGGTGCTTGCCTGCTTGGAACAAGGATCTCAAGATTAAAGGTGTTGGAATTGTGGTGCTGGTGGGTGACTACCATGGAAATTTTGTTACAGGGGCTGTGAGAAACTTCAGCTTGTTCCATCCCCTCTTCACGCGGAGGCTTTAGCTTTTAGGGAAGGCTTGGTTTTGGTGTTGATAAAGGGTTTCTACAATGTTATTTTCGAGAGCGACTCGCTTCAGATCATTTCGGCATTGAAAGGAAGTGATATATGCTTGTGATTTTATGTGGTTCAATGGACTAATTGAGAGTATCTACATAAGGTGCCAACTTCTAAATCATTCACTAATAGTTTGACATATCTGTAGAAGATGTTTTGAGTCTTGAAAGTTAAAGATTAAAATGGAAAAATTTGTGGATTTTGGACAAGTTCCTCCTACCCTTCCCATTTGCCTTTTATCTATCTACATTTTCCTATCCTCACTTGATACATGTAATCAACTAATAAATTAAACTACATAATTCATGCTTTTAAGGTCAAATATTCTAGTGAATAGAGTGTTGAGTCTTCACTCATGCGTTAAGTTCGAAACTCTATATATTTTAAATTATTGTAATAGTTCGAACCCTCCCCTCCTTTTAATTATAAAAAATTATAAAAAATTGAAAAATTAGAATTTATGAATTTAATGCATTAATTATGTAGTTTAATTTGAATAGAACACACGTATCAAGTGATGACAGAGAAAAATAAATAGAAAAAGGCAAATGTAGAAGTTAGATAATATTCTTCAATTATAAATTCCAACTCCAAGTACCGCTCATATTCGATTCTGCTTGTCCCAAGTGACAAAATCTCAAAGGAACTTTACACTAGTTGAAGAAAGTGTACATCAAGTTGTTCATAAAGGTTGGACTGTTGGCGAGTGGCAGGCAGGCCTTGTTTATACCAAACCATCACAGTGAATGTCTAAATATGGCCCAATTGTACCTCCAACGTGAGCCAGAAAATGAAAATTTTCCCTTTTGTGAATTTAGGTTGAATAGAAACGCGTTTTCAGCTGTTAGATCGAGTTTAGGCATGGTAAACATGCCATGTGTTGTTATTAGGTTGATCATGCATAGTTGTTATTTGGCATGGTAAACATGCCATGTGTTGTTTGTTCGTGTTGTTTTCATGTCATACAAATTATTTTTACGAGTTTTTAATATGTGATAGGATAACGACCCAAGTCGCTAACGAGTCTTACAAGTAATTGTTATACCTAATGTCTAGATCTGAAAAACGATATCTTATTGAATTCTTAAGAGGTGATCCGATAATGATCCGACCTATTAACAGATTAACTCGAAATATGTTTTTTTCGAGTCAGATTAACGAGATCGTACAATGAATTGCTCTCATCCCATGTCTAAAATACACATTGACCTTTTTTTATACAAACAATAGTGAAGGAGGAAGAAATCGAACTTAAAACCTTAAGTGCAAGATGAATATTCATAACCACTTAAGGTACAAGCTTCTTGTCGGTATTGTCGTTTTTATTTTTTTGGAACAAATAATATTATTTACACTAAAAGGAGTTAGGAAGTTGGGTAAGCCTCACAATGAACTAGTAATAATGTGTATCAAATTCGTCTTTAGCAAGAATTAAACTTAAGACCTCTCACTTATAAATAAAGAAGAATACTGCTAGATCATAATATAAGCTTTTTGTCGTATCCCATTTTAGAGTCAATAAGATAATCAGATAATTAGTGGGAGTTAGGGGCTAATTACGTAAATGCAAACCTTTAAACAAAATTACCAACAAGAGCAACAGAAAGCCGAACCTTTCAGACAAACAGATCAGATGGCCAGCGGTGGTGTGCGGTGCGGGTGGGCCCACCCCTCGTGCAAGTGGCCATTATTTATTCCTCCCTTTATCATTTTTATCCCGTTAATTAATAATTAGCCGAATTAATTTTCCTAATTAAAATTTTCTTAACTAGGTTTTCATCGCTTTAAAATCGCAATTCCGATAACACTTTAGGGTTTTCAATGCCCTTCGAATTTATCGTCCCCCTGCGTCTTCTTCTGGGCTTCTTCAGGCAGTTATTCTAACGGTAAGTTTCCCAATTCCCCAAAATCCCAAATTTAGAATTCGTCGTTTCGTATTGGTAATTTTCTGAATTTCGGTTATACGGAATTTAATTGCTTAACCATTTGATTCTCTGAATCTGTTTAATTCTTCGTTTATTTAAGTGTGTTTAGATTCATGATCGAAATTTAATTTCAATTTTTTGTATTTGCTAGATTTTGGGACATGGGTTGGAATTGTAGTTGTTGTTCTTGATCTGATTGAAGGGGTGAGGGAAGAACCTAACTTTTTCTATGTTATGGATTTGGAAAATGAATCTGTGGAAGATATTGTAGTAAACCCACGAACAGTTTCCAATTCTGCTGCTGCTGATGGCGATGGCGACAGTAGTAGTTCGATTAGGAACAATGGGTCATGTGGTAGTGAGATTGGAAATGCAGGAGAGAGTAGAGATAATGATGGTGGCACTGAACAATTAGTGAATTCGAGTCCGCTGGCAGCCAAATCTCCCGGTGGGGGGTCACCTCCAACCGTCAAAGGGCGCGGCTTAAGGAAGTGGAGAAGAATTAAGAGAAATTTTGCCAAGGGTGATAAGGACAATGCAGTTGATGATTCTAGTAAAGTTTTGAAGCGGGGTTTGTCCGGTAATGGAAGCCCAGTTAAGTCGAAGAATTCACCCATTGAGATCAGACATAATACTAGGGAAGGTTCTGTTGGATCCGTGAATATGTTAAGAAATGTGGGAGTTGTCGATGGCTTTGCCATTCCTGGTTCAAGTTCGGATTCTAGATTTTCTGTTGGTACTGCATTTGCTGCTGGTGCAGATTCTGAGAACAGTGAGGATCGGAGTAGCAAGTCTTCGACCGCTGCCAGTGTTCCAAAGCCCAAGTTTGAGCTGCCTGCAGCATTTGTGCATGCGCGGGATAAGAGCAAGATGAAGAGTACTAGCGGGAAGAGTGTGAGTAATTCAGCTCAAAGGGCTCAACAGGGAAAGACACAAGTCGAAAGTAGTAAGAAGCATAGAGGAGACAGGGGCACAATCGAGATGGAAAACTCTTATTCAAGCATGGAATCTGACTCAAGAAGCTCCAACTTTGTCTTTATGCAGAGTCCGATTTTGACTAGTAATGGGAAGCAAAGTGGAAGGTCAATGAGTCATGATGGAGAAAACAGTGATGAAGTTCATGCAAGTGAACCACATCCAACAGACTTGCCGTGGATGGCTAATGGAGGAACAAATAAGAATCATAGGTCCTTGACAGATCAAGATCCACTGGTCGAGTCTATCCTTAATCTCCATTCTGTACAAGAAGCACTTGCTAAAGGTTAGACTGCCTAAAACCCTCAAATTTGAAAAATTACAAAATAAAGTTATAGTGTTATTGTTTTGCATTAAAACCATAGAAAGACTATTAAAACCATATAAAGATTATTTTGGAAACCCTGATCTCGTAAAACTGTGTTCTGTGCTAAACACGTCAATTTCTTTTTCTGTAAAAGTGCAAGTCTCCATCGTTATTACCCATCGACCATTGTTGGATCCAAGTGGTATAGAGGGCATAGATTTAGGAGTTCTGCAAGCAAATCTTTTGGTCATTTTTAGAGTAGTCTGAAGGACCTCTTGACTAGAGTAGTCTGCAGACAGTGTAATCAATGGGTGGGAGAGTCTCCATGACAGCCATATGTTAATCTTCTTTTAAGGTTATACTTTTACTCATGGAAGTTTATTCAATTTTCCGCGTGTTTAGGGAATCTTCGTAAAAAGGGTTTTTGAAATACCTCTCATCTTATGTACCTCATGCATATTATATTTGGTGAATATTTCTGGTTGACACATAAGCATTTTGAGGAGCTTGACTTAACTTATTTATATCACCATTGAAGTTATTGTTTCGCATTCTTTTTTATTCTCCGAAGTGGCGGTGTAATGGCACCTACTGTCTCTTTCCTCTTCTATGACGAAGGCTTAGTTCAAGGAAACTAGTATTGTCCCATATCTTGTCTCGTGTTCCATCCATCTTGGTTATTGCATACTTTATATAAATCTAAAAAAGTCAAAACCTGAATAAGGTATACCTCCAGGATATGCGCTTTCTCGGGGTCTGCATATTGATACTTTGATTAATGGATCATGCTTTGCTTTTCAATGCAGTTTCCGTTGATTTCTTTTCTTAACTTATTGCTGTCTGTGTTTCTTATTAGCGATGGTTTGTTTCCTGCTGAAGCTACTTGTAACTGCTTTGTCTGAAATATGAATTTTGGTTGTGTTTTCCTTTTTTGGGATTTCTGCTATATTGTTATGGCTTCTTTTAGGACATTAAATGAATGGAGTCTTGTGTGCACATGCAGAGGTTCAGAAATTTGGGGAGATTGGGAAGGAAATTTTGTCAACGGATTCTAATGGTGGTGGTATACCTGCCGATATCTATTCAAGTGATCTGGGAATTAATGAATCTAACTTATCTGACTATTTGGGTTCTGATAAGATTGGACAAACTTCTTCGAATTCCTTGGAATCTCAGGTCTTGAGTTTGAAACAAAATGTGAAGCTTTTGGAAAGCACACTGGATGAGACAAGAGCTATACTGGAATTGAAGGAATCCAGGGTTGCTGAACTCGAAGATATGATTAACATTAGCAAGTCTGCAAAAGAAGATTCAGGTAGTACCGTAGGTCTAGAGGAGGAAAAAAGTCGAGAGCTAGAAACTGAACTTGACGGTGTGTTTAGGCAAATGATTGAAGCCCAGGTCGAGTTTATTGCTATTAAAAGTTCCACACAGAGGTTGAAGTTTGCTGCAGGTGGCCAAATCGCACTGCTTGATGAGCAAGAAGCAGTAGTTGGAGAACAAGAACAGATGCTGAACAAGCTTGGGGAAGTAGAAATTAGGGCCACAAAGCTAAAGGAACGAACAGAGGAGTTGGGAAAATTATCCGGAGATATTTTAGAGACCGAAGAGGTCTTCACCATCCAGAAGAGATTTTGTAAGATTACTTCATGTCTTTTTATTCAGTTGATATTGCTGGGCTTGGCGATCTTGGTTTTTTTCTCGCAGTCGTCCCATCAAGGGGTGGCAGTACCCACCTGAGTCCGGGAGTAGCAACGCCATTTTGTTTTTGTGTATTCTCAACCTCCTTAGGCAAATATTGGAAGCTTAAGTTTGATCTTTTGTCATGTAGAACCTTTTTTTTTTCTCTCTGTTTTCGTTTTTTTGTAACATTGTTGTAATTTTTGCTTTCATAGGAACAGAAGCATCTCAAAATGATTGCTCATAGCGTACTATACTTTTCCATGACTGTAATTTTTGCGTGTTCGATTTGGTTTGGCGGATAGTTTTATGAGTCGAAACTTAAGGACATCGAGTCACTTGTAATGGATGTACCTTGACGATGTTTAAGACGTAATTAAGGTTTTCTCGCACATAGCTTGCAGGTCTCATGTGTTTGCACAAGCATGTGTGGTTTTATAGCTGTGCAGAACGATCTACTGTCGAAAATTGCTTGCATATCAAACGATCCAGTTGTTTGTAGACTCATTAGTTTTTGTTTTGGTACAGGTAAAATCCATAAAAAAATATAAGGTGGCTGAATCGAAGGAGAAACCCACTAACCCAGAGCCATCTCTCGCTCATCCTTATTTAATTTTGTCTCTTGTATCCGTTTTTATAACTAATAAATTGGACACCAAGATAAAGAAGGGTTAGTGAATCACGACAAGTGGTTTAATGGAAAAGTGCGAACAATAGTTTCTTAAAGGAAAGATCTAACGGAAGATTCTGGATTCGAGACTTTATATACTAACTTGATGGTGCCCACGAATAGGATGTAATTCCAAACTAACTTCCTTTGGGCCCAAAAAATATGGATACTTGTGGTTCGACACTAGTTATCTCATTTAAAAAAAAAAAAAAAAAAAAAAACAGATGAAAGAGTTTAGTGACAATTTTATATCTCCTCACTATTAGTGACAATTTTGAATCCACCAAAAATGCGTAATTACATTCTCACTATTATTTTCAATACAAGCATTAGTGGAGAAAAGAGAATTGAACTAAGGATCTTAGAAATGTGCATGCTCCCCGCAGGATTAGCAAACCAAGCTAGGCAAAGGCAAATGTGGGGTCTCCTTTTGCTTGCATCATTGGGCTCCACCATGGACACCGACTAACGATTCTCCAACTGACACTGGTAGTTGCTGACTAAGATACCATTTACAATTCCTCGACCATCTCACTGGATTCTACATAGAAATTCAAAGTCATGGCAAAGACTTTCTTAGGTTTACTAACCAGCGAAAATTATGTGCTTTTGTGTACATGATACACATGGTCGTCAAATTTTGTTCATCGAATTTTTGACTAAAAATTTAACAGTAAAAAGCTTTATACACTGAAGTATATTAGAAATTTCTTGTTGCTCATAGGTAAATTGAAATTGAAAGAGAAGTAACAGTGATATATAACGCATGTGACAGGTAGTTCCTTGATTAGATTTAGAAGTTTTTAAGGACACAAATTCCGTAGTTGGTCTCCATTGTATTGTACTCGCCCTGAGTCTAGTTAGGGCATAATTTATCGACCATGGCCGCGTCAAATCCAGTGCTACTATTAAGCATCAATTACCTTTGTACCATATTGAGAGGATGGAGCATTAATGGGTCTTTTATTATTAAGAAAAAATGATTAACTTTGAACTCCTTTAAAAAATGGTGTCGTTTGCTGAAAAAATATAGTTTTTTCTTTTAGTGATCTTGAACGAGAATCAAGTGATAGAGTTGCACTAGAGAGATGTTGATGTTTAACTTTTGTTAAACTCTTTTGTTTCAACGCAAACAAACCAAGAGAGTACACGTGCCCCTCCTGGCCCTTCATCAAATTCGCCCCTGATGTGCATGAAACAGAATTTTAGCATTAAACAGATTAACTTGTAATTAACAATTAATCCAGAGTTAATGCAATAAGCATATGTGTATGAGTGTATCCTAGTACCAAGGCCATAAAGGCACGAAAGCGTATGGGACAATGGTAGGGTACTGCATGTTTGGCAGTTAAGAAAATGGCATGAGAAAGGTGCCAATGGATATAAAAGTAAAAAATGATTGTCTAGAAAGTTTGAGGTCACGAGAAATTGCCAAGAAAACGGTTGAATCATATCCCTTCTATTTTCTTCTATGCCAAATGCAAAGCATCGATCATTCAATGCAAATGCATTATGAGTACCACACACAAGTAACTAACTATGAAATTTACCATTTTTTTGCGAGACAAATGTTTATATGTTTTACAATGAATCTAGACGATTAAATTTGACTAAAGTCAGTCCAATCAATGATTTAAATTTACAGTATGTGAACATTTTGTAGCATCATATTTTGCGGGAATGGTTGGCGAGAGAATTTTCAGGGGCGTGATGACATAAAACTTAGGAAATATATACAATGCTATTGTGAAAAATAAAAGTTACCACAAACTACTTTCGTGCACAACACAACCAATATACCAATACCTTTGCAAACTAAATAATGTTATTCTCACACTAATTTTTTCCTTCCATAGTACTCTTGTTAATATTTTACCTTTGATCTTTTTCAATTCATTTGACCCGACGATTAAAAATTGATAAAGGTATTTAAGAAGCAAAAATGAGTGTAAATAGCACCACCCTAGCTGAATCTGGACACTTGACTTAATCTGTTGTCTTATTCTTTTGCTAACCTGGTCACAAGGTGAGAAGAGATGGTAAAAGCTTAAGCTGGAGAGGAATTAAGAATTGTGTGTTTAAAATAACCAATGTTTAAACACCTTTGATGATTTTGCAATTAAATTAGATGATTTGGAAAAAAATCTACATCTCTATCAGTAGTTCAGTACACACGTTTTCAAAACAGACCCCACAAGAAGTTTAGATAGCACCACCCAGAAAAAAAAGTTTGATTCTTGCAAATTGGGTTGATGGAGAAAAGCTCCTACGGGTAGAGAAGTCTCTTGACATTTTTTTTTTCAGAAAAAATGTCTCCTTTGTTTTGTGGCCTCCACTACATACTTAGTGTTATATGTTATTAGCATCACATCACCAATAAACAAATCATAATCAATTGCAAACATGTACACATAATAAGAAACTTAAGAAAGGAATTGAATTTGACAATAAGCTGGTAAATTTTCTATAAAAATTAGAAAAAATTAGATGTAATATGTTTGAGAGATTCAATACTTTTAAAATAATTATATGCAAGGAAAGATTTCAAATCCATTTGTTTTTACCTTGATCTTCTATTTTAAATCTTGGCAATATATGTCATGTAATAGTCTAAATAAACAATCTAACCGTATAATAATATCATGTAAATCCCGTAAATTTGATATCACTATGGGGAAAAGAGCACTTACATTTGAGATTTGAGTACCAAAAGGCTTTTGAAACTTAAAACTTAAGGAATCAAACAATTTAACTCTAACAAGAAAATTAATGAAAGAGAAAGTAGGGAAACTAATTTAACCAAAAAGAAACACTGTATATATGCACAAGTCCTGCAGATTCTTTACATCATCTTCCTCCCCAAAGTAAAAACACTAGCTATAGGACCATTTGGAAATTGGAAGTCTCCTTCCACTAAAGCAAAATCCTTGAGAGGACCATATCATCATGCTTTTACATGAAAAGAATTGACCCAAAATGACAATGGCAATGGACCCCACTTTGATCAAACTGGAAAGAGCAGTAGGGTTTCTAAGACTAAAAAACAAAATCTAACTGAACTATCAGATAGCCAGAGACTGAGAGAAGAAGAAAAAAAACCCTCAGCTTCTTCAGCTGGCTGGCTAATTAGAAACTGAATTGTAAGAAGAAGGTGCACATCCAGCTGCCGCAGCCCCACCATACTGATAACCTACACCCTCACCTTGCTGGTCATCCTCCTCCATTGGTGGAAGCTCGTTTAGGTCAAAGTCCAAAACTCTTCTCCCACCACCAACACCTGCAATATTCTGACTGGACTGAGCTTGCAGCTGCTGCTGTAGCTGCTCAGGGGGACCCTCCACCACCTGCTGCTGGTGCTGCTCAGTGGGGCCATTCCAGTGGCTCCTCTTGTGACCCCCCAAAGCCTGACCTGTTGGGAAGGTCTTGTTGCAGATTTTGCACTGGTGGTGCTGCTGATGATCTAGTGCTACTCTTTCTGCTTCATCATCATGCACCCTATCTTCACCGACCGACACGTCAGCGGGTGCAGACTGGTCCTCCATTGATGGGTGGGCCACCGCGATCCCCTTGAGCTTGTTGTGGCTTGACATGTGTCCTCCCAGAGCTTGGTGGCTAGGAAAACACTTCACACAGAGATTGCACTTGTACCTCAGCCTTCCTTCCAAGTCCACCAACTTCATCTTCCTCCTGTTCCTCCTCATCACCGCAATGCTCTCAGAATTCTGACTGTCTGACAATTCATCCTCCATATTATTATGATTTCCTATATTTTCCTCCTCCATCAATCCAAGCTTCAAGAAATTCTTCACCGTTGACTTTTCTTGACCAAAACCCCCACCATATTCATCATACCATTTTTTCTCACTCCTCTCCACCTCAGATGGTGATCCCTTCCTCTTGTTTGTGGATCCCACGGTGGCGGTTGCAGTGTACCCATGGCATGGAAGTCCTCGCTCTCCGTCCTGATTGGCAGTGATCAAGAAATTGCTGTTGGTGGCCTCACACATGGTGTCATCAGCTCCTCCTCCTTCCAATGGATTGGCCTGAGCTAGCAACAAAAGATCATGGACAGCTTCCTTCATCTGCTCTTCATCTTCTTCAACAGTCCTGGGACTTCTCGAATCCAAACCGGAGACGGACTGGTCAGAGTTGGACTCTAGTCCAGTGCTGCCGCTCTTCCTCCCTCTCCTTGCGGTTTGAGACCATTTAGGCAGAGTCTTGGAGAGATCAAGAGCCGAACTTTTTGACGCGAAAAACATCTCATCAGAGTCAATCTGACCATCCTGATCTTTCTTCTCACTCTGATCAGGCACAGCATCTGACAGAGTGGAGGAAGAGCTGTTTTTGGCGGCCGGAGGCGGCTGAATTCCCCTCCATTCTCTCTCTGGATGCGACCTCATATGCCCAAAAAGTGACTTCATCGACGGAAAATTCTTGCCGCAAACGCAACAAACAGGCTTCACATCGCTGATGCTATTGCTATTACCTCCAATCCCAACAACACCACCGGCATTCGAGCTTCCAACATCGGAATTATTAGGTTTCGAAATCTTGGGTTTTGATGAAATCATGTTCTTGCGAGACTGATTAAACAATTCCCTGTCAGCTTGAATATGTATTCTCATGTGGCCTCCGAGAGCCTTACCTGAGCTGAAACCCTTGCCGCAGACCTCGCAGAATCTGGTGAATTGAGGCCGCGGAGTAGCGGAGGAGTTTTGCGGGTTTTGGTCTAAAGGTTCCGGCTTTGCAACCTTGAGCTCCAGAAACAGTCCTCCATTGTTGTTCTCCATCTCTTCCCGGCTCGGTTTCTTTGCGGGCGTTGGCTCTTGATAGCGGGCAGCTAGTGGCGGAAACCTAGTTTCTTTGTGTTGGATATCCATATGTGAGAAGAAAAAAAACCCAGCTCGGAGATTTAAAGATTGTGTGAAACCGCAACTAGTGAGGGTTATAAAGATCAAGCTCTCTAGGTTTTCTTTTTTTGGTGCTTGGGGAATATACAAAGAAAGAAAGAAGCTGAACCTAAACAGCAGATATGAGTATGCGGAACCCTACTAGGAGATTGAGAATATATATTTATACATGTATATATAATTATATATGTAAAGAAATATATGAAAAAAAGGTAGCTTAGCTGAGAAGCAAAATTAGGCTACTTTGATCATAATCTTGTTTTGGGTAATTATAAGTCCTGAAAATCCTGACCACCCTAAAATCAAGAACGCTAAGAGGGGAAAGAAAACAAGGAAACTCTGTGGCATCCAGCTAATGATGTCATCAGATTACAGCTAAAAAAAGGATTAGATTAGAAAATAGCTAAGGAAAGGAGCCAAGAACAAACCCAGAAGAGCTAGAGAGAGAGAGAGAGAGAGAGAGAGAGAGAGAGAGAGAGAGAGAGCTTTCCAAATTCTGCAGCAGTTGGGCAGTCTTTGGTCTTTTAAGTCACCAAATTGTTATCTTTATAAACATAATTAGTTTTATTTTTTCATAATTAATGTTATTATTGTGGGGTTTAACTGCTGTTTGCGTGAGTTTTGGTTCGTGGGGAATTGACTGTCAAAGCCTGTTAATCCGTTTTTTCAGAATCTCCAAATTTTCATAAAATTTTGAGTCACTGACTGAGAAGAGTGAGAAATATGAAAAGTTGAAAATCATAAAGAGAAATACTAAGTGAATTCTCTTACAGCTGAAACTCTTCATAAACTCTTTGTCATCTCATATTTCTGACATAATATTTTTTATAATATTGACAAAAAACCTTGACGTTAAATTATACGATGATAAATGAGTCTCAGTTTGGAGAGAGTTCCCTTAGCATTCCTCAACTATAAAACCTACTTCAATCAAGGAATTAGAATCCATCCATACACAGCTTTTGGTAGTACTGTTCAGTGTGAAGTGTGCCACTCTCTTCTATCCCACTACGACTATTTAGGAGCCCCACTTACGACACTAACCATACCTGCCCCAAAGATTAAGGCTTTTTGAATTTCCTCCTTTTAATTTCCATTTTCTTATTTTTATCTTGAATTTTAATTTTAATTTTGATTTTCCTTCGAAGATACTCCAAGACCAATCATCCAGAATTCTCTCAAATTTCACAAAAATTTAGGATACAAATCTTTTCTTTGTAATATTCCTCCATCCCAAAAATTAGGTTTGTTTTCTTCTTATTTTCCTTGTAATTCTATGAAATTTGACAATACTTCGATGTGCCTTATACACCAATTTTTTGGTTGTTGCAACATCGGTAATTAAATCTTTAACCAATAATATATCAACTAAAAATCTCAGTACAAAAGATATTCCGCAACATATTATGATTTTTTTTTCTTTCTATTTGGAATGAAATCCCAACAGGATTTCCTACTCTATCAATGAGAGGAAAGAAAGCGCGAGAAGCCTAGCAAAGTAGGAACTCTTGGATTAATTAGTTTCAAAATCCGTGCTTATCTCCATCATTTAAGTTAATGCATGTCATAATTATCCCTTTTAATCCTCTTTTATGTGAATTTTCACACCTCACACCACCACTCACCACACACACGACCAGAGTCCATTAGTCTCTAAACAAGAAATTAATTACAGGAGCAAATTTTGCAATTTATTTCCTTTTTCCACGCGGTTTCAAACCTTTGAAAGGCCTCCATGTTTATGGAAATCTTGGGAGGCAAATGTTTAGAAAGAGCTAAATTTTATGAATGTGAGCAAGGATTTTGAATTGGGTCATATCCATAACTTATGATCTTAAACTCTTTTTACTTAATGCTTTGATGAAGAAAATGTGTCAAGAAAGTTCGTTACGTTGATCAACTTACCTTTCGTTTAATGATAGTTATTTTCACTTAGTTGTACATTGTAAGAGGTTACAAGCTCTAGTGTTTGATTCACATAGATGTTAAAACGACATATATTTATGATGATTATGATATCGACGTTGGACTAACTTATTGTGATGATAGTAGTTCCTGCTAATTGTTCAGCACCCAAGCAAGGTTTTTCTGAGTGTACGGGATTATGCATAAATATAACGTTGTTATTCGTTATTTGAGTATTTCTTTCTTAAATATACTCTTAGTGTTAATTGTGGTGAACAACTCTTTAGAAAAAAAAATTAATAAAATCATTCAAGTTTGTCTACTTTCGATTGAAAAATAGAATCACAAAAAAAAAAAAATATATCAATCTTATGTGTGATTACACGACCAATCTACTCAATTACTATAACGAGTTCCATCTTACATAACAACAGCCGCGCTTGCTTCGTGGATGTTGCCTCGTTTTCTTGTAGTGCCTGTTCAAGTTAATTCAGTTCACATTCAGATGAATTTTATGGGGAGTTGAAATTTATATACGACTTACTATGCAAAGTGGAAAGAGCAAGCGTATCTCCATGCCAACCAAGTTTATGATGGCCTTCAGTAACAATGAAAATAGCAGCATTTGGTTGTAGTGATTTGCGTACATCTTGTGCTATAAACATTGCATAATTTTCAAATATCCTACCACTAGTATTATGACACGGTATACCAAACCATGTTCCTGACATACTGAAAAATCTCTCATTCTGTACAGCTATTTAATCTTAACCGTGCTTTCTATGTGATTTATTTAATCCGATTGTCATAAATTTTAGACTGCAGTTCCGGGAATTACTATTGTAACATTGGAATATCAAGAAATATAAAAAATTGTTACTGCAGTAAAATCCTACTAATCCGAAAAGAAGGCAAATTCAACACATTTTACACAGAGCTGCCCTCCTTTCACCCCTTCCGCAATTCTTTTCCGCAGATGGGGCACGCTGAGGGGTAACCATGGCAAAGAAAAATGAAAACCGAAAAGGAGGTTAAATGCCGGCAAGGCAACAACGACGACTACTACTAGCCTACTACTACAACAAGGCATACAAGGAGGAAAATGATGCCTACGAAACAAGTTGCCTATGTAACGAACAAGGAGGCTATTGCTGTGTAGGATTGTAGGAAGACTTATATTCCAGCATTTCAGTCCTGTATCTCTCCTTGTCTTTCGTCCCTTTATCCTGATAAACCTGCACGGAAGAAATGGTGTGTTATGATGAAGATTTCACAAAGATTTCCAATATACCGCAAGTTAGAAATGTAGAGAATCACGACGAAAGGAAATGGAAATAGTAAAAATCCAAGCATGTGAAGCTTCTCCTCGAACCTTAGATCGATACTACCTAAGCATGTCACAAAATCATCCAGAACACACGTATAAGAGTGACCGGAAATAAAATTGAGTCACCAATTAACTATACCTGTTTCTCAGCCTCTGTGAGATTGTTCCATAGGTACCCAATTTTCTTGCTGATGGCTCTCTCTTGCCCATAGTACAAAGGCTTTAATCTAGCATAATGCTCAGCGAAGAAGAAATTGTAACCGCTCCTGTTTGACTTGGGCCGAGAGGGATCACGTAATGCCAACCGGGATCTCTTTCTGTTCCGTCGAGTAGGCATGTCCGAAAAGCTCTGAGAAACGTATGTAGCTGTAGGAGCATGATACAAGACACCTTTCAGTTCGTCAGAACCCAAGTTGACAGTAACCACATATCCACTGTCAAATTTCCCATCAATGGTTCCCATGATTGAAGAGCCAAGCTGCACTTCTGCACTTTCTGTACATAAGATAGAGAAAACAGATCCATATTGCAATTAATTCATCACCTTACAGATCAAATAACTAGATGCTATAAATAAGGTCAGAGGATCTAGGAAATAATGATACCGAATTAGAAAGACGAAATTAAAACCCTCATAGCAAGTCATAAAGTTATATGACGGTTTCCCTAATAAAATTTACAATGTGGTCCATCCAGACTTCCTAATGGAAGTTCCTGTGTTGTTTATCTTCTTAATTGCAACTTTCCAAAGATATCTCAAAATTTCTTTATTCAACTATCCAACGTTAAGAAGTTACCGAACTATTTCATACAATTTCTTCTGAGAATTGTCAATTGGAGCTACATTCTATGATTGTAAATAAAAGGTTTTCTGGAAACTCACTGTTTAAAAGAGAAAATATACATATAGTTATATGATTCTACTTCTAGAACTAGTGTCAAAAGTTTGAATGCAATTACTATTAGAACCATAACATTGTGGGTTCGAGATGGAGGTTAAACGTACCCTGACCTGGAAACTGGTTTCTACTCGCACCTTCCTCCATGGTGGCTGACCCATTGAAAAGGTCCTTGCTTACAGGTTCTGGCAAAAAACAGAAACAAGAAAACTATATATTTTTCTAATCGATGAAATCAATGAAATAACACACAGAACCAACACAGATCCATGTCTTCAATTACCAAGCACTGGGATGCTAAAAACTTCTTTATGGAGATAATACGCCTGCTCAAAGTGATACAGCAAAGACAAGTAGTACTTCCGTAAGACAAACGAAGCACTGGTAATTGTTGTTGGGAAATTGAAGGCCACAATCACTTCCTTCCATTTGCGATCTCTAATCACCTGTAGACAGTTGAAGAGAATTTGAAGTTAAATAAAAGCCACAAAATAAAAAGAGGGGACTTTGGAATGCTCCATGAAAAAAAGTTGCACCCTTTCATAAATCTGTAAACCAACAATGGTCTGAGCTGAGAAAACTAATAGACGAATAGTTACAAGTCAACCTAGTTTACACCCAGCCGAGACCCCAGCCCCCATTCAGCATAGCTTGTTTCCAAAAAACAATGAGTGTAGCCTATACCGGGCACACGTGAAAATTCTAATTAGTTAAATAGTGATTAACTGAGTTTAAGATCCATTTTTCAGGCAATAAGTTTAATTTCAGCTTCAAAAGTCTCATGTATAAACAACCATTAAGAAGAAAAATAAACTGAACGAACCTTGTCAAGCCCACCACGAGATGTGACTTCAACAAAAAGGAGATGTAGATCCAGACACTTTCCTCCGACAGTAGGAATCCTACACAAAGAGCATTAAGCACATGGTCATGGACTTTCTTTTTCTTTTCTCTTTCTTTTCTGTACTCCAAACTAAACCTTCATTGACTCAATGTCTGGATTGCTTATTTTTCCACCATCCCCAACTCAAACTAAGGTAGAGGAGAGCCACCACAGGGGATGGAAATTAGATAATATTGTTCAAATAAACATCTTGAATCCCAAACAATGCAATCCAATTTTTCAGTCATTCGCCATTCAATCAATTCAAACCGAGGAATAGGCGGCATAGTTTTGATTAAAACCAGTCAACTGAAGTTTACAACATGCAAAAACATTGGAAATATATCAAGTGAAGCAATGTAAAGATAAAAACACACCATAAATATACAATTTTCCAATTCTTCCAACATGTTAAGACCCAAAATAGCAAAACAAAAATAACCCAATTCATCAAATACCCCAACAAAACAAAATCTAAGTTGTACGAAAGGGGAACAGAGTGAAATTACATGAATTGATTAATCCAGTCAACTGAGTAGCAACATGCAAATACAATATATATAAATAAACAACACAAGAACATAAATTTCAAATTCTGCCAATATATCAAGACCCCAAACAGCAAAGCAAACACAACCCAATCCACCAAACGACCCAAAATACAAAATCAAAAGCTGTAACAAAAGGTAAAAAACCCAAAATTTACATGAATTTGGTTCTGAACGAATCGTGAAACTCCTTGAGCTTTTCCCAGAAAAGGTCGGAGCTTTGAACGACTTCCTCATACTTTGCTGTGGGTGAAGGATAAGCCTTTGGAGCGGAGGCGGGGGATGAGACAGAAGACCCATTGGCGGAGAGAGAGAGGAGTTGTTGTTGGTGAGCTGAAATGGCTGCAGAGGAAGAAGAAGTCTTCTCCTTTTCTGTAATTTTTGGTGTTGGGACCTCAGACATGTTTAGTCAGAGAGAACACGAGAGGGTAAAGATTGATGGATGGATTAAGATGCTAGGTAAAGATTTTATTTTTGCTATTTCTATCCCTACCAGAAGGTAACGGACCACCTTTTTATATTAGCCAAATTATATGATTGTATAGGTGTGACACGACACGACCCGTTAAGATAACATGTGTTACACGAAAACGACACGAACACGACAGACACGACCCGTTTGCCAGGCCTAGTATAGGATATTGGATATGTTCTGTTTACGACTGATTCAACTCCAATGCTACGTAGTATTAAATATTTTAATGTATTGTACAATTTGAATTCACAGGATTACAATAAAAATAATAATCTAAACTAATTCAAGTTATTTAATGCTCGTAGTATGGAAGAAATTTTTTTCTAGAATCTAAAAAACTTTCCCAACAATTAAAAATTGAAACTTTGTTTTTTGGTTTTACGATACAAATTATAGTTTAAACTAATATAAAATTAAGATAAGGAAATTCGAACTTAAATAAGGGGCAAGACAATTATTTTTCTTTTATATAAACGTATGGATATGGGAGTTTGAATTCAATAACTCATATGCAAGAATATATATTATTAACTAATTAAGCTACAAGCCGCGGATGTTTTGAGAAATTCTATGAGTTGGTGGAGTATGGGAATGGGCTGATGGGTTTGATAGCACACATATTTGGGAATGCAAAGCGAGATAGGTATTACTTTTATTGGCCAAAATTAATAAGATTATCTGTCAATTTTTGACCTTTTTTTACTCCTTTTTTATTGGATGTAAATTAAAGTAAAAATAGGAAGAGTAGATTAGTTCCAAGGGCAAAGGGAAGGCAAGATGGTGTGTTGACTTGTGTATTGGAAAATATTTGTAAACTTGTTCATGGAGTGTGATTTTTAAACCACACAAATTTCGATTATGATGATTTTTTTTTTTTACAAATAGTAGCGTTAGAGGGTTAAATTGTTAGTTGTTAGACAAAAGAAAATTAGTGAGGATTGAATCTGCAACAGGTTACATTGACATATTTATTTTCTGTCAATGTGGTAGAACGCTATCTGCGATTACAATGTTTAAATCTAATAAAACTCTTTGCAATTGTTGTTGGAGTCCAAGTGTAGGATAAAGAGCGTATGAGATAAGTGAATAACCGTGGTGTGAAATAGTAAGGATTTTTCTTCAAAACTTCAATTACAAATTTTGTTACTATTTTAACCCAGTTGTTGATTCCTTAAGGGGTTCAAAGAATTCAGAGAATGCATTGCATGATGGATTTGGATGCCCTTGAGAACATAAGCAAGTAGTAAATTCCAATTCGGTGCTGTTACTTTGATGAAATCCGAGATCAAAAATAAAAAATAAAAAATAAATACAAAGAAAAGCAAAAGAACCTCCCAAACTAGTGATCCATTTAATAAGCTATACAAATTACAAACAGGAGAGAGAAGTCACAACAAGAAGATATGGATTCAACTCAAATTTAAATTCAAAATATTAAAACTTTCATTCAAAGAACTTGGGATCATAGCCATTGCTAGAGGTAGCCAAGATATAGTAAGCCACAATGTGACCAATAGAACCCCAAGCCAAAACATCCACAATGTTGAACCCAACAGGGTCATTGGACTTGAGGAGGCTCACATACTCCTTAGCCCTAGTGTCCCCAGCCTCGAAATGTGTCACCCCGTTCTGCTCCGGCAACCCTTGCTTGGCCACATTCTCTCTCTGGAAGTTGAAGAACACAAACCTCCCAAGGAAGAGAGAGAGACCGGTGCTCAGGCTGATGACCAGCGATGGGTTCAGCTCAGCTTTCACAACCCATGACCTTCTCCTGGTGCTGGGTGCAATCAAACCCAGCTTGGTGGGAGGGGAGGACTTGGTGAGGGGTCTGAGGCCTTGGAAGGATATTTGGGTTGGTGAGAGGGTCTGGTGGTGCCTTGCGGCGGTGGAGGAGATGGATGGGGCTGAGAACAAGGCGGAGGAGGTGGCTGCCATTTGTTTGGTTGTAGACGAGGAGGGTGTTGGGCTGTGGAAGTTTGATGAAAAGTGGAGGTTGGTTTTGTGGAGGAGATGAGATTTGTATAGTAGTGGGGAAGGGGTGATATATCTCGACTGGTTGTGTGGAGGTTGTGAGGATGGGAAAGTGGGAGGGAAAGATTTTGGATGGTGAGTTGGCATTCTTTTATTGGTTCCTTTTGGATTAGAGATTTTTGGGTACGTCTGAATTTCTGTGGTGTGTCAGTTTGTAAATCTTGTTTTTCTCTTAATTCTAGTTTAATTTAATCAATCTAAAGACCACAAATAAATAAGAAGAATAAGTGTGTAGAACTTCATATATCAATAATATCGATAATTTACTGATAACACACTGGTGGTTCTGCTATCAATGTATTATCTACCAGTGGCGGATCCAGGAAATAATATTATGGGGGTCAGTAAGAATAGCGGGCGCAGCGCGTAAATTTTTTTTATACCAGAAATAACATGCATATCGTTATTTCATTGAGTCTTTGTAGCCCTGAAGTCATTTGAAAATGCATATTACACACATGTTAATGTATACAAGGGGCAGCACCTAAGGTATTCATGGACTTTCATCGGGTTTTGGTAGGCCTAAAGTCGGTTGGAGGGCATGTATGAAGCCAACTCTAATCTTTAAAATGGCAGCACTCAAGGTATCCATGGACATTCATTGAAGTTCGGAGGGTCAGCACCTAAGATATCTATGGACGTTCATCAAAGTTCGAGGGGTCAGCTGACCCCCCTTGCCCCTTAATGGATCCGCCAATGTTATCTACCACTGTTATTAACGACTTATTAACGTAATGTCAACATATAATTTTGCAATTGATATATTATCTACCAATATCATCCACAACTTATTGTTGTTGTGTCAACAGTCCCATTTTACATTTTGGGTGGTTCCATCTACACACCCCTTTTTACCTTCTACACACCCTGCTAATTTCTATCATTTGATCATTTTTTATTCTTCGATCCGACAACTAAAAATTAAGAGGGGTGTGAAAAGTAAATAGCACCACCTTACAATCTTACCAATGTCATCAAATACTCTATCAAGAAGGGGAACAAAAATTGCATGATAAATTTGTTTGGTAAAATTATTACAGGATTTACTTCCAAAGTGAAAAAGAAAGAAAAAAAAAAAAAAAAAAAAACCACCCAGGCCCTAAGAGTGGGGTAGCAAACCATGCAAACATCCACACATCTCAGAGCATGACCGAAGATCCACACCAGAAGCTACAGAGCAGGCAGGAACTTTTAATTATATCAAACTCAGCACTTGGGATCCAAGAAACCAACAAGATGATTGGTAGGTTCTTTCTCACATTACAAGTCCCACATTGAGATAAAATCTCTAAAACGCAAAACAGCCAATGTCTTTCGCCCTAAGACACACCGGTCCTTCTTTCCCATTTGTTTCGACCACCATTGCCTTGGCCTTCTGTACATCCCTCCCTTTTACACACTTTTTATGGGAAAAAAAAAAGACGGGACACCCAACAACAAAGCTACAATTGCACATAATACTACATTTACACCTAAAGCCTCTTCCCACTGCACGAAATATGTTACCAACCGCACTGAGGAATGAGCAACGCCAACACCCTTATTCGCAGCTTTCTTATTGAAGTCGGTCAAATAAGAGAATCAAGGTAAGAGTAGTTCCGGCTTCGGCCATACTCAAGAAGACTACCGTATGTACGATCCCACACTCCAATAAAAAGAGACTCCGTGTCCGGACTGAATGATATGCCAGATATCTCGCCAAAGAAATCAATTTCCTGTTCTTTTTCGTACCCACTTTTCACATCATAGACATGCACAAAGTCTGCGGGCTCTGCCATCATCATATACTGACCATCAGAAGTATACCGGATTGACCGAATAGCTCCAAGGTTCCCCTTCAAAACAGCAACTGACTTGGAAAGGTTTCGAACATCCCAAATCCGGCAGGTTTTGTCCTGGTTCCCAGTGGCAAAGGTCATACCATCAGGATGCCATGCTGATGCAAAGGAGAAATCCAAGTGCCCACTTAAAGACATCACCGTCTGCAAAAGGAACTCATACAAATCAGCACACTTTCCTTTCCTAGCTCAGGACAAATAAAAATCACGAGAAAGTCTTGACAAAGTCTGAGATATATATACCTTTCCAGTTTGAGAGTTTACCAACATCCCTTCCGGATTGTCTCCAACAATCACAAGAAGTTTACCATCAGGACTCAGAGAAGTATGCTACCAACAACGCATAGAGGTGCATCAAAGTTAAGTAAAACTGACTAAAGGAAGCATTAAGTGAGCACAAGTAAAAATGACCCAATGAAAAATCAGCATTGGATGAAATGAGGTAGTTGGCAAATTTGTAGTTTTAAAGTGGCTGCCCAAACACTATCATATATCACTTGCAGGTCTAAAAAACCAGCTCTACATGAAACAAATGCCAGCAAATGCAATGAGATTAAACATCCAATCATTTCCAGAAAAGCTGCAGGAGACTTACATTCACAGGCCAAGGGTAATGGAAATGCTTAGTAAGCTGAAATTTCTCCATGTCAAAATCTCTGACTCCAGAGTCATTGTTAGAGGCTGTAAAGTGAACTGCCCCGCTGCAAAATTCAAAGGGACCATATCAGTTGGGTTCATGATTGGAATTTGGAAACGACAAGTCCCAATCTCATGGAGGAAAATAGAAAAAAGAAAAAAAAAAGTACCTGGGACTGTCATAAATCTCAACAGCATTTGTTATGGCATTATCGTCATAAGTTGTCCTTGAACAAAAGCTGACTCCAGGCCGATCAAGATGCTGCAAAGCAGTCAAAGATAAGATAAATCTGTCAGCATTGAGCGTTTCTCTTAATTAGTGCTTCAAAGGGAAAAAAAAAAATTATACTAAAAGGGATCTTGTGGAGACAGCCGAATGACAGAATGTAGTCAACTATCAAAGGTTTTGTCAATCATATAATGGACACTGATAGCAGAAGATTCAAGGTCAAGAGTCATCCTGAAGATCCATCTGGAATGGAGTAGCACCCATAGAGCTAAAAGAAAGAATAAATAACGTGTGTTCCGGCACCACCCCTACGGTGCAGGTGAACCATGTACAAGGTCAACTGATAAGTGCAGATCAAGACATGTTGACACCATGAGAGGTATGCAACCGTGCAATAAATGCTCATTAATGTATTCGCTTGCTTAGGTAATTCAATTATTAGCAACTCACCTTGCAAATAAGTTCACCCTGGAATCCTCCAGCAACTAGCAACTTATCTTTTACAGAAAGAGTACTAACTTGAGTCTGCGTAAATCCCTCCAAGAGACTTCCAGGATGTTTCTAAATGGGAAGAATAGAAAGATCAGTTTCCAAAAAAACTTGGTTATCGAACAAAAGTGATCTAAAAACACTTACCTCAGATGGTGCCACATGTCCAGAAACATTGAGAACCTCAGACTTTGTGCAACTTAATGAAGACCAATGAATGACAGAAAAATGTGACATCAGGTAGACATCATGCTTGGAAGTAGCCCAGACCAAGTTACGCAACTGCATTACCAAGCAAAGATAAAACATATCAGTCCTATCAATTCTATGATATCCAACAACAACAACAACAAAGCCTTTTCCCACCAACAACAACAACATATCAGTCCTATCAATTCTATGATATCCGAGTGAGAAAATTTCATCCAAAGATTCATGTATGCAGAAAATAGCCAAGAAGGAATAAGGTAGCTTGCACCCAGCACACCTGAAAATGAAGAATGGTTGATTTCACTGATCTAGCATTTCGTCTGAACTGATAATATACAGATCCTTTCTTTGTATCTTTGCAATCCTGTTTACAAAGAAGAAGCAATCATCATGTTACTCTTCCCAGTTGAAATTGACACTGCAGTGGCGATCAAGTATTTTGATAACAATAAAAAAAAGTGGAAAACAATAGTAATTTACCTTCCCTGATCCTTCTCCGGAATTAGGGATATTCTCATAATTCTTGTATTGTTCTAACCTAGTCTGTCGGTATTTCTCTCTAGTAATGCTAAGTCTATCCCAAGGAATACCTTGGATGTCTTTTCCTTTTCTTGCTTGAGCAGCAGTTGTATCAGCTACTTTACTATTCTGCATGAGATCCATATATTAGTCCCAGCTACATACAGAACTAACCACACTGAACATGAAAAGTGAAATGCTCATACAAACATTGAATTAACTTGAACGTATAAAAGTCATAACATAAAATAGTGTTAGACATGACTAGTTTCTTAAAGCTGTGAATATTTGACAAATCTAGTAAGACATGCAAGTATATCACAAACCGAGTAGTCATATTCATCAACATCAGAATCTGAGGCGCCCATTTCTCTACCGTGAAACTCATCATCCATATCATCATCTACATCTTCCATTTCGTATTCATCCTCCACATAACCAGCGTAATGGGACATATTCTTCCCAACAATGCCACAGCTAACACCAACAAAAATTCAAGCCAGTTACTTAAGAATTAGCATACAAAACCATACTAAAAATCAACATATATTGCAAACACCAAGATGCGAAGAGGTTGAACTTCTAACTTAATGAAGAAATAATTACATAACAAAAGAAAAAAAGGAATCAACTACTCATGTTGTTGTGTCATCACTTATAACTATGAACGGATAATCAAATAAAACTATTGGAATAAGTCAATAGTTAGGAGAAAAGGAATGTAATTATTCTGTAATTATTAGAGTCTTGCTTAGGAAGGATAATATGTCCTTTATTTGTTTCCTTTTACAACTAGGATTGTATGTACCTATTTATTCAGAATTATGAAATATACGAGGTTAAGCCGTAAAATTCAATATGCAAATGAAATTCATGATATTTCATGCTTGGAGCAACTTGTTTGCAGGAATATGTTTAATTAACACATGCGTTAGGCAATAAAAATTAGAAACTAAAATAAAACCCCAAAAACCTGATTAAAATAAACGGCAGAGAAGAAAATAATCAGGAAAACCATAACAACTAGATCGATGTTCACACAATAAGAATCACAACAAGAATGGAGAATGAAAACAACTATGTCATGCATGCCCTTGACTACACAACATATGTCACTGAGTTACCATGCATGGAAATTCAATATCATGAATCGTGTGACACTAGTATCTTGGACTACGCAAAAATGGCACTTGTAGACATACAAACTTTGCCACATCCAACAAAAATGACCTCCTTACATAAAATTACAAAACTTGCCGCATCCGATAACGTAACCAGGGTAACCAAATTACTTCTTAACACCTAAATATTAAAACTTTAAATTTGGTGGCATCATTGGTAAAGCAAAACCATGGGAAAATGACCTCCTTATTTAAAAGGGTTCAACTTGACAATTGTTGTCTTATTATTAAGCTTTCCCTTTATTCCCCTCACCAACATTGCACATACAATGCAAATGAAATTCATAATTTTCCATGGTTGTAGCAACTTGACTGCGGGCATGTATTAATTAATACATACATTAAGCAAAACAAAAATTTTTAAATAAAAATAACAACCAAAACCCTAATTGAAATATAAGAGGTGAAAAATCCCAATTTGTAGTTCTGCTAAAAAATCAAACAAGAACATACCCTAATTAAAATAAAATAAAACAAAAGGTGAAATTCTGAAACAGGTGCACCCAACAATCGACAAATTTACCCTAACCCCCAATCAAATATACAAAAAAAGAAAAGAAAGAAAATTGGGGCAAAACAATTGCAGAATAATCAAAAGAGACAGAAGACACCAATCAGAAAACCCCTAAAATTCACAATTGGGAATCGAAATTCACACAAAAAGGAACAATATTTAAACAGCAAAAATGAAAATTTCACCTTTCGTTATTCCGGGAATTGAGAAGCTCGGAAGGAGCAGCTGTTCTGATCTGGAAATCCCAAATTGAGAAACCGAAATCTCAAACCCTAATTAAGAAGTTCAGATCCAAGGAGAAGAGAGGAGAGAGAGAGAGAGAGAAAGAGGTGAGAGAGTGCGTAATATTATTTTATCTCTATCCACTGGTAATTTCGGATTGCCGTGCGAAAGAGAGAAATGTTGAAGGGAACCTTACGAAAAGGACGTGCTTTCTTTGTTGTGTGCGTATTCGTATTTCTACAGTATTTGTATCGTATTTGATGTCGTATTTTTATGCACTTAGTCGGTTGCATTTTTAACAATTGTCTGTTTTCTATTATGTACTAGGGATTTTTGTTTCTTTTGATAGAAAGGTATATTTACATTTTTTTTAGGGTTCAGTTGGAAACTATTATAATAATATAGAGAGGGGAGTGTTTAGAACTGTAAATGCATTTACATTGAGTGGTTGTAAAATTGATATCGAACTCAATTCACGAAATTCAGGTCTAAAATCTCGCACTTATAAGTGAAAAGGAACATCACTAAAATGTAGTATTAAGTAGCTTAGAAAAAAAAGAAAACATTTCGATGGTCTAACATTTTACGATTCCGTACTACCCAAATTTCCTTCTTATTGATCAAAAGTATGATGTTATTCAGACACCCCTTGTTTATTTCCATTGTTTGATCTTCTTCAATTCATTTGATACAAGGGTCGAAAATTAAGAGAAGTGTGTGGATAACATCACCGTTCAAAAATATTATGTGAATATTGATGCTTTTCTACTTTTGTGCTCTGAACATGATGTGACTTGTAATAATAGGGATGAACCCTATTGTGTCTCTAAGTCGGGAGGTTGTTGTAGTTGAATTTTGTTACATGTTAATTTAGTTGTTTTTTTTAATAAACGAAGTCGCTGGTTCAAGTTGTCACACATATTTTATTAATTATTTATGACTTTCGTACCATTTTAGTGATGACCAGCACATCTCTACCCTTAGTGTGTCACGTTTTATCGACTCCGTTGTTTTAGACCCTTTTGCTGCCTCTCCAGGCTCAGAAATACAAACCTTGACCTTCCTTATGCTCTTGCTTTGTGCCTAGTTGAAAGAGAAAAATGGCAGCAATGGCTGAAATAGAGGAGATGATTGCCTACTATGTGCAGATCTTACTAAATAGTTTTCTACATTGTATAAAATCAATAATTCAACCATTACCTTGTTGCCGACCTGTGGATACACTACCAAGTTGTGTCTATTTCTCCATTGAAGCCACGATGTCTCAAGATAATCTAACGCGACTTTGTTGTAGTATTGTGTTGATGAATTTTGCGGATTGTATTGAATATAGATTAGGTCGACTCCAAACTAATAAGGCTATTTGTTTGGCGAGAATTAGGGGGGACGTCTATCGTACCCAACATTATCTTTGCTTTGTAAAGAGACTATTTTCATAACTCGAACCCATGACTTATCAATCACAAATGAACAACATTTTCGCTATGCTAAGACTCACCTTTTATGCTAGTGTGGTTACACTGTTTGTTTTTGACCAAATTTTTTTTCAGTTTCTACACTGACTGACACTTTTAAGGTATCGTATAGTGAAAAAGTTAATTATAAACAGGTGGTAAACCTTATTAGCAATCGCAGTTCTAAGAAAAATTTATGTTAGTTCTCCATTACGAAAAACCCATAATATTTGGGGATGGTTGAGAATTGAGTTGAGGAAGAAACGAAATTTGGCTTGACTGGAATTGTTTCCATGCTCAAGCCAATCAATGGTCCAATTCAAATCCTAAAACTTTTTGAATTCAAACATTTAAAAAAAAAAACAGATAAAAATTAGAAGGCATATTTTGATATTAACGATTAGATTTTTTTTATTTTTCAAATCTATCCATTAATTCAAATAGAATAATTCCGTGACAAATGATAGGGTCAATGAGAAATTGTTAGTTGTTAGAGGAGTAGATTGGGGTAAACCAAACACGTCTCAAGATCTGTATGCATCATTACGTTTCGTTACTATGATAAAATGTCATCTTTAGTTCAAATAGAACATTATGTACATATAAGTTACACATTGTTAAAATGAATAATATTTAGCTACACAAAAGATGGTTATGAGTTCATACTCAAAACTGTTCGTTGTCACTTGTCAATTCACAGAATTTTGTGCTTATGATTGAACGTTCATATTATAAATCACTCTATAAAAATCGCATTTGAATAAAATTAATTAAAACTAAGATCGTTTAATTGCGTATAAAATATATGAACAAAATTAGTACAAAAATTACGAATCTTCTATATACTTGCTACAATAAATTAACTTAACAACTTTATTTTTAATTCAATTTTCGCAGATATGATCTTTATAAAACGATTAATAATATAAACGGTATTGATCACGATACAAAAATGTGGAATTCGAACTGGAAAATTTTGAGTACGAGCTTCGGAGTTGGCCGTTGGTAGTTGGCAGGGAAAGCTCCCACGTGTCGACAACAAGCTCCCACGTCATCAATTTTGCCTTCTCAGTTTCCCCAAGCACGTACCAACCAATCCACACAACTCCCAGCTTCCATTTGTGTCCATGGAAACTAAAATTTTATCGGCCAATTTTCCCGAGAAAATTCTCCACAGAAAAAGTTGAGAAGAAAGAAGCTAATCGTCGTGGGCCGAAGTAAAACCATGACGACGTTGATCCGAAGAGTGTGGGAGTTGGTGTCAAACCGCACGGTTTCGAGTTCAGAGTCAACGTCGTCGTCTTCTTCTTCTAGCTGTCCGTCGGAAACGGCGGGTTTCGGGGCGTTCGATCGAGTGCCGACAGACCTACTGATGCAAATCGCGAGACTGGTGGGGCCCAAGGAAGCCGTGAAATTGAGCGTCGTGTGCAGAGCGTGGCGGTGCGTCGTTTCCGAGAACGAGCTGTGGATTTTCTTTCTAAAGAATCAGAAGCAGGAGGAGGAGAATTATTGGGAATCCTTTGCTTTCTCGGAAACCCATTTGAGATTCGGATACCCACTTCAGTATGTTCAATTTCAAGCATTTCCCACTTCTCAATTTTTTTAAATTTTATGTTCTCAGCTGAAAAATCCCACTTTGGGATTCAAATTTAAAGTCTTTGTTATCAGTTATATATAAATAATTTGAATTCAAATTAGTGTTAAAAGATTGAGAGCTTACTGTGATTTTTTTTACCGGGAAAGTTCAAGAATTGGCGGCAGCTCAGTTCATAAGTTCTAAAGTCTATATTTAACGATTAAATAATTTTTTTAATTTAAATTATTATTAGTGGTAGTAAAGATTGGAATTTTTACTGAAAGAAATTGTTTATTTTTGGCAAAGTTGTGTAAAGGTGTGATTTTCGAGTGGTCAAACATAAAAAATGTCAGAATTGTGAATGGCTTTTTAATTGGTTGTATTTGTTCGTTGTGATAATTGAAATTGAGTGTTAGTTTCTTGGAGAAAACATTACGCCATTGTTTTGGTGAGGAAATCATGGACTTGTCTAGTGAATTTGTTCTTTGATGCCGAAATAATGTATACGCTGCTTGGTGTCTGTTCATTGAATTGTGTTTTGAGTTTTATGGCCGAGCTTATCCAAATATTGTTTTTGTTGAAGAACATTCTCAGGTGAGAGTCCCCAGTTGTCCTACATGGGTATTTATGGTCAACGAGTTCAAGTTCCTGGTTCTGTTATCATTGACGGTGAGTGTCTCTAGCCTCCTTATGCAGTAACAGTATTTATGTTTAAGAAGGCTAACAATAATTATTCAATGTTTTAGTATCACTATTATCTACCATCCATAATAAAATGAGTAGAGTTATGATTTTGTTTTGTTAGCAAACCTTTCAGTTTATGTAGCTCCAACATAAACTGTTTCCTCATTTTATCTTTACATTTCTTGGGAAGGGGGCTCTGGCTATTGCAAGTTTGGTTGGAGCAAATATGCATGTCCATCAGGCCGGTCAGCAACCTTTTTGGTGAGATGTTTATTTCAGCTCACAGTCAAGAAGTTCTTTTGCATATACCTTCCATTCCACATGGTTGTTAGATTGTTTCATTATACCTGTCACTTTTGATTGCCTACTTTTTTCTTGCTATGTCTATCACTACAATGTTCTGAAGTGATCTGACTCGCAGGAATTTGGTAATGTTGAGTCGCCGCTGTACTCTAGACTCCGCCATTTTTTTGTGACTATTTATAGCAGGTGTGTCCTACATTTTAGTTTTCATTATTATTAGTCAAGCAACTTCATAGTTAAAGAAGCTTGTAGCCGTTCTTCTTGATGCAATCCTCTTTCTCTTAGTTAATTGCATAGATTTCTTTATTCAATCTGCATATTCAATTACTTAAATACAAGTGAGCACATTTGCGATACTTTTCCGCTTTTCAGTTTAAAAGTATAGAAGAAACTGCACTGCCTTCGTTAACATGTGGCATGCTAGTTCACTGCGATTCCTCTGAATCTTTGATAGCAGGTATAGCTGATACGTGATTGTGTTTCTTCTTAGGATGCAGGTGAAACCATCTTCGCAGCCCGTGGTTTTGTCTATACCAATCTGCCATTATGATGGTGAGTTGCTGCTACCCTAGAGTTATAATTTGGATTAGTTGCACAATTCTCTGTCTTGTTATCCTTCATATAGTATTGTCTTCATCCACCTAATGTGCTATTTTTTTTTCTTATTTTTTTTCTAGATACTGAATCTGCTAAAGCATCGAGACGGCAGCTCAAAGAAGCTATATACAAAGTACTTTTTGACATGAATGTCCCTGCTGTCTGTGCCATTAATCAGGTAAACTGTCCTCATCCCCTCCATTATAATATATATGTTGTCCATAAACCATAGGGGGGAAGAACCGACCAAATGCATTGCAATTGTGCAAAGTTGTCATGTCATCTGGAACTGCATCTTTCAGTTTATAAATGGGTTAATTGAGTCTAGGTCCAGTATTCATTGTCTGCTTTTGGAACTGCAGGCAACTTTAGCTTTGTATGCAGCAAGAAGAACTTCAGGGATTGTTGTAAACATTGGTTTCCAGGTCACTTCTATTGTTCCAAGTAAGCCATTCTACGTTTCATCTTCCTCGTGATTTCAGATTTATTAACTACTGAAAAGATCTCTGGTCATACTTAATGCTTTTGTAGGGAATGTGCATAGTTTCTCTTTTACAATTATGTTGTATTTTTTTTTCTTCACAATTAATCAAATTTCGGGTTACATCTCATTTTAGCTGCCATTCTGTGACTTGTAGTTCTAGGCACGCTTTTTACTTTTCCGTTCCAGACTTCCAGTAAATATTTTTATCCTTATTTCTGGTGGTGCTTTGTTTTCTTCATTTTTGGTTGCTTGGACTGTTGAATTTTTTTACTTAAGTGTTACTATTGTGTTTACAGTTTT